>NC_142813.1:52188937-52296437 GCF_049724085.1 Artemia sp. Qi Xiang Cuo
AATTTCCAAAATACCCTGCTTCAAGCTGATAAAGTGTCTTTGAATTATGAATCAAGACTGGTTGAGGCATCAGACCCATCATGGCCACATATAGCCAAGGAACACAAATGCAGTTGGAAGAGTTTTTTTTAGCTATGGATGAGGAGGGTAGCATGGAAAAGTTATTGGTATCTTTAATAAAAACAGCAAACGGCGCAATTTCACGATTGCGTCACACCAACTACCCAATGACATTATCAGATAAGGAGCAACTGGCACTAGAAAAGGGGAAAATTTTCTGGGTTTGTAGAGGTGTTCTTGCCCCAAAAGACACAGTCCAGGATCACAATCACCTTATTGATCCCAATTCAACGGGAAAAAGTAACTGTCGGGGGTGGGCTCACATTTCATGTAATTTAAAAATTAAACAGCAACTCCTTTTTCCGGTTTTTATACATAACTCTAACTACGATCTGAAGTATGTGCTACCCGTAATGGCACATCTTCAAAGAAATCGAACAGTGGATAATGCATGGGTGATAGGCAGCTTTTCCTATAAAATCATTCCTAAATCATCGCAAAAGTTGCTTGTTTTGGAATTTATGTGGAAATTTGTTGAAGCCGCTGTTGAGTATACGAATAAAATTCGTTTTTTAGATTCCTACAGTTTTTTCCCTAAATCATTGAGCGAATTAATTCAGGTGCAGAAAAACGATGACGGCTGCAACGCTTTCCCCCTTCTCAAGCAACACTTTCCAAATGATTTATATGATTTGTTGACGGTCAAGGGCAAATATCCTTATGATTATTATTGTTCCATGTCGAGATTCACCGAGGAAACTATTCCTTCGATTGAATCGTTTTACGACAGTCTATATGATCGTAGGTGCACCCCCGATGAATACAGTTTTGCTAAAAAAGTGAGGGCAAAGGGAGGGTGTAAAAATGGGTTTGACTACTGCAAGCTGTATTTGTCGAGGTATGTGTTAACTTTTTTAGACATTATGCGTAAAAATACGGACAAAATATATAGAGAATTTAATCTTGCTTTGGGGTTTTATTTTTCATCTCCTCATCTGGTGAGGGACCTCATCCTAAGAATTAGCGGGGAAAAAATTGGGTTAATCACAGACATTGATCAGCATCTGTTCATCGAAAGGTCAACGAAGGGTGGATACGTTTTTCACGGGGATCGTATCTTGGAAAATGATCCAACTGGAGAGAAGTCAGGGACAAAATCGGATGCAGTTTTCTTTTATATGAATTCTCTGTACCCCTCGGCCATATCCCATTATGCGCTACCTTGCAGTGACTATAAATGGCTCAATGACCCTCAAGCTCCCCATTTCCCCAACATTGGCGACAGTGTTGAGGAGAATGGACCGGTTGGATGGTTTTTTGAAATTGATGGGGAGATACCAGTTGAGCTTCACGATTCAGTAAAGGATTTTGTTTTCCCGTGCATGAATAGACGTGTAACTAGGGACTCTTTGAGCCCCCGCAATAGGCATTTAGTCGAGGAGGGCGGATTGCATTGGTCACCTTCAAAACAAAAACTTATTGCTGACCTTCTGCCGAAAAAAATATTGTTGTACATCATGTGACCTTAAAATGGATGTGCAACAACGGTTTCAACGTCACAAAAGTTCACAGAGCACTTCAGTTTAGCCAAAAACCATATCTAAAAACGTTTGTTGACACTTTTTTCAAGAAACGTTCTGAAGCGCAGACGAAAGCCGAAAAAGAAATTTATAAACTCATTTTGAATTCGGCTTTCGGCAAAATTTGTGAGAGTGTTCGCAATAGGAATCGTTTTGACGTCGTGACCGATCCCAAACAATGTGCTCGAATTATTGCCGATCCTAATTACACTTCCTTCACAATCATTGGCCCGAACATGGTACTATTGAAAAGAAAAAAAAGAAGCATTGTCCTGAATAAAAATATTGCTGCAGGTAGTGCGATCTTGGAAATCTAAAAAAAGTTCATGTTGGAATTCTACTACAATGTGGCTAGGGTACAGTGGCCGGAGAAGGGGCAAGTAGAGGTCTGCTACGGGGACACAGATTCTCTACTGTTAAAAGTAAAAATCCCCAAATCTAATTGATGATTTGGCGCACGGTGAAATTATCAGCTCTCGGATGGACTACACCAATTGGAGTGGGCTATACCCAGAGCTAGTAAAACGTCGGGTGCAAAATCAGCTATTATTTTTTAAATAAGAAACGGGAATCGACATTATTTCCTGTGACGTTTTTTTAAGTCCGAAGGTGTACTTTATACAGACACACGACGAGGAAATCAAGAAACGTTGCAAAGAGTGCCCACGCGCTATGTGGATAAGAATTTTGACATGGACATGTATAGGAATCGTATTGTTCAAAATACAATTCTACGAGCCAAATTGCTGGCAATTCGTTCATTGAACTACAGGAACTTTACTGTAAATGTAGAAAAAATTCTCATGAGTACCATCTCCGACAAGGTCTATGTTTGTCAAGACGGTGTGACTACCCTCCCCCTTGGTCACTATTTAACTTCAGACCGGGCCGAATGTGTTATCCATAGGAAAAGTCTCGGTTTGAATAAAGTCCAGTAAAATTTTTCCCAAAACCTTGGGGGGGGGGGGGGGTCTCGCGGCCTTTGGGGGGGGGGCGGCCACTAGTAGGGGGCGCACCGCCAGCCACTACCAAAGTTATCTTTTTTTTACTTAGAGCAGATTTTTGTGCTTTTGTAAATATACATGTTTCATTGAAATTAAAAAGCGATATTATTTTAAGTGCTTTAATCTAATAAATGTTGTATTTTTTCTATAAATAAATAAACAAAAAAAGTGTTTTTTTTCTCTCTGTGCCTATGTAAACGTTGTATTTTTTATTATAAATAAGTTTTTTAAAAAATGTATTTTTTTCATGTTTAATGTGCTTTTTTCAATGCAGTATTTTTTAAGTATTGTTACTTTTTTTATGCATATAATAAAAGAAAATATGATTCTTTATTCGTCTTCTTCTTCTTCTTATTATTATTCTTGAACGGAGTAGTAGTAGGGAAATTATTTAGTCATTAGACAACTGTGGTCTACAGTTAGTTGTCCAGGTGTACTGTTGAAGGGAACATGTATCAATTTAAAACACAATTTAGATCGTTTCTGTGTGGACCGTCAATGTCGGGAAAAACAATACTCTTAAATAAAATAATTAAAAATTGCAAAAATATTTTCTTGGAAAAACCGAAAAAAATCTAGCATTCATGCAATATTTGGCAAGAGTCTTATGATAAAATAAAATCAAGTGCTGCCATCACAGTTTTTGTTCAGATACGATTCTTACAGAGACTTGCCGATTTTAGCATTATTGAAAAAAAACTCTTGGCTGATCATTGACGATCTGGCTGAATCTATTGAACAATGGTCCAAGGAAATGCTGCAATTGTTCACCGTTCGCTCTCATCATGAACAGATTTCCGTTACTCTGGTTCTACACAATCTCTTTCATCAGAGCAAATGTATACGAACACTTGCATTGAACTGCACCTACTATATGATCTACAGAGTTGTTCGTGATTCTTGCTCGCTAATAACCCTCAATAAACAAATCTATCCAGTTGCCCCCAAATTCCTGCTCTCAGCATACAATCAGGCAACTAATAAAACCCACGGCTATATCCTATTGGATCTTAATCAAAATACACTGAGTATCTGCGTGTAGTCACAGACATTTTTGACAATGAAATTACAGTATATCTCCCCGTAAACACTAAAAAGACCTATTAGTCGCTATCATGATACTGAAGAAACTACATCGAAATAGACATCTGTTTTCAGTTCTAAGCACTTCAAAATCTCCACTTAGGAAAGCCATACACAAACATGGTATTGACAATGATTTCATTAATCTAATATCTGAACTTTGTTTAAATTTGAACGAGGGTAAAGTTCAACTTCCAGAAGTAGTTAAGCAGCAGGCAAAGCAACATCGTTCCATTGTACATACATTGGTCTCTAAAAAGAAAGGAAATAATTTTAAAAAGGAACGACTTCTTCAGGTGGGCGGTAGCTTTTTTCACACTTTTACTGCCGATAATTGCAGGACTTGTAAACAGTTTTCTCTAGAGAGAGAAAATGGTAAAAACATATAAATTGACTCCAATAGTACTCGCTCTCTCACCCGTGGAAACACTTTGAGAACAATCTGAGTAAATTCCTTGAGAATGAAAATATTGAGGATGATAAAAAACTGCTTTTAGTTCAAGATGCACTTCGCCGTGTGTATAAACATAAGCCCTATCGTGTGAAGGCCACTGATGCTGGTATTGATCACAAAAAGAAATCATCTCCTCAAGTTTCTGCTGCTGGAACACAATTAAAGACGTAGGAATTGGATTCAATTGTTTTGAAAATCGGAAATCTAATGCCCCACTAATATCGTGAACAAAGTAAACGACTCCTAGCCTATCTCATGGAAATTGGTCAAGATCATATTCAAGTTGAGAGCAATGGGAAAGGGATTACAATTCAGGGCAAGAGCTATAATCTACTTGATTTAATCTATGATATGTTTATAAATCGTAAAGGACTTTCATCACTTGACATTCATCTATATAGCTTTCTAAATACAATAAACTTCACAAAAAGCCTTATTAGCAATAGACAAATTCTAAAAAATTAAATGAACATGTACCATCATCATCAACAACAACATCATTAAAGTATGATGAAAAAGAAGAAGATTTTAAATCATTTTTGGAAAATACTAGCACACCACTGATAGCTAGACAAAAGCGAAGACGTATCAAGTCAACGTCATCACCACCACCACCACGACCACCAACCACCAGTATACAAAAGGGTAGCGGACGTTACACAACGTGTTTACGTTCAAAATGGTTGAAGTTCTGAAAGGTGTTTATGAAAATATTGGTGAAGTGGAGAGTTTAAGTTCCCCCACCACTTTTCCAAAGGTCACTGGTGTTCACACTAAAAGTGTACAAGACTATCTACAAAATGAATCAAGTTACACTCTGCATAAAAATCATAGACATCGCGCTTATCATTATCGAAAAACAAAAGCCTTTTTCCCATTGCATTTAACTCAAGCAAATCTCCTGACTCTAGATGAGATTCAAAGACGTCACAATACACCGTACAAGTAAATTCTACTTGCACTCAGTGTTTTTAGTCGCTATGCATATGCAATTCCGTTGCGATCAAAGAGAGGCGTTGAAGTTGCTCAGGCCATTGAAAGTATTCTCGAACATGATTCATGTAACAAAACTCAAACGGATCGCGGTAGTGAATTTGGTAATCCCCATGTTGCAAAAGTACTAGTGAAATATAGTACACTGCTCTATCATAGCCATAGTCCTATAAAGGCTGCATTGGCTGAACAATTGATAAGAACTATTCGAATTTTAATTTCAAGATATTGCACATTGAAAAATACACCGGCTTTTATTCATGATTTAGAAAAAATCATGTTGATTTATAATCAACGACCTCATCGATCATTGTCCAACTCTACGCCAACGGAAGTTCATCATTCTGATCATGATACAATTGACACCTTTCTTAAACAGTATTCCAATGAAACGATTGTCAAGAAGAAAAATAAATTTAATGTTGGTGATACTGTTCGAATTAATAGGACAACTAATGTTTTTGAAAAGGAGAATTACTTGTGGTTAACAGAAATGTTTAAAGTGGCGGAAATCCTAGACACTAAACCCATAACTTATCGTTTGCACGATACCAAAGATGAAGAGATTCTCGGTGGCTCTAATGACTATGAACTATATAAGGTTAAAAATAATAGTGAAATCTATCAAATTGAAAAGATATTAAAGACTCTTACTCGCAGGGGTAGGAAACAGTTACTTGTTTGGTGGCTAGGATACAACTCTGATTTTGATTCTTGGATCGGTGTTGAAGATATTGACAATGCCCAATTATTTCTATATAACTTTTATGTCCAATGTTTCCGATCCTCTCTACAACGACTTGAATACGACAAGTGATTTTTGGACGAAACTCTCCCCCGCCATCAAATTTGACGGTTCGTATGAAGTGGCTCTTGTCGACTGTATTCTCAAAAATACCTATGACATTCTGAGAAAGGATCGTGTGTATAATATAAAAGTTATATCATTCGATTGGACACTCTTTGTCGACTATGAATGGGTTGAAGCACTTAAATCTAGCGAATATCCGCATGCCAAATTGAAATATATTGAATATGATAATATGACAGATTAGTATCGTACAATCAATAGAGAAATCTAATATCGTAGGAATTGTAAATTCCATTTTAATTATTCATTGGAACATGATAGGATTTACATTACCTCACCTGTTGACACCGAAATAATCACTCTCAATGATAATCTGAGAGACGTTTTTGGGTTTAAACATAATACGATCAATGAGGAAAATGCTGGCGCCATTTAAAGGATAGATCAAGTTATTTTTGCTGATTATCCACATGGTTTTGCCTCAGACTCTTGCATATTTCTCTATGCATCCTTTGTGGAAACATCGAGAGTCGGTAATTCAAATGTCCCCCTCCTACGTGGTCTTGAACGAAAAACAACTCATGAACTTGTTCATCACTATAATATAAAGCATCTTCAGTATGTTCCTGTAAACACTTCGTATTTCGAACTCTGTCAGTTAACACTAAGAAGTGAATTAGGTAATCCTCTAGCCATAACAAAAGGCCTAGCAGTGATTACATGTAATTTTCGCCCCATTGTCAGCAAGAGCACAATCAACAAAAATGAACAATAGGATAATTCCATTTGTCTATCCCGATATCGAGTGTTATTTTGGTGCTTTGAGTCCACGTCAAATAGGCAATGGATTGGACTACTACAGGGGTCGTACTACAATGTCTGTCTATGGTCTTGGTAGCTGGTTTGCTAGGCTATTTCGTTCTGCACTACCCCTTGCCAGAAAATATCTTGTGCCTGCTGCATCAAGTTTTGCTGCCTCCACACTACAGGACTGGGGGTCGGGCAAGTATTTCAAGGACAGTGTTAAGGAAAATATTAGATCTTCAGCAAGAGCCGTTGGTAAGCAATTGAAATCTCGGCAAAAGGGGGAGGGATTGAAAAGGATGCGTGCATGTCATTCGCTCAATCAGCCTCTGCCAAAGCAGGAAGC
The DNA here is from genome assembly GCF_049724085.1 of Artemia sp. Qi Xiang Cuo. Taxonomy (NCBI): domain Eukaryota; kingdom Metazoa; phylum Arthropoda; class Branchiopoda; order Anostraca; family Artemiidae; genus Artemia; species Artemia sp. Qi Xiang Cuo. The sequence continues at coordinate 52,196,073 of NC_142813.1, forward strand.
GAAGGATATCAACAAAGACTTTGAGAAAGAAAACAAGGAAGAAAAATAAGCAGAAGAAGAAGAAAAAGAAAAAGATTGTTAGATTAAAGAATGATTTCTTCTTTTAAGATGACTTATCTCCCCCACAAGGCTTCATATCCATCAATCAGTTCCTCATTGAATCTATTCAATGCTGAAATTGTTGATGTCAGTGTGAATTATGGCTACTATGAACAATTTCATCCCCAACAGCCCCTCTCGAAAAACATACACTTTCAAATATTTTCCAATGAAGACTATTTCATTGATTTGTCATCAACATTTATTGATTTAAATGTTGCGGTGAAGAAAAAGTCAGATAATACAACTCCAAATGCTGGCGATGGTCTCTCTTACGAGAACTGTATTCTACACAACCTGTTCAAACAAATTAATGTATTTATTAATGGAACATTGGTGAGCACTAGCAATAATTTATCAAACTATGCAAGCTTCATACAATTTATGATGATGACACCAAAGGCGTACAAGGAGTTGAGAGGACAATCATTGGGCTATGAATATCGATCAGGTGTTGATACTGATGGTGAGTTGACTACTGCAGTGACCCAAGAGTATCATCTGGTTGGAAAATTAAGTCATGATATATTCAATATATCCCAATGGCTATCCCCCAATGTCAAGATTGACATAAAGCTACAGCTGGCCCCATCGAATTTCATTATTAGAAAAACAATTCTTGGAGCACCCGATTCAAATGTCATTATCACATTGACAATTCTCCACGTCCAAAAACAACATGTTATGAGCTCTGTTGCATTGGCAGTGGAAAAGCCAATAGCCAATGGTAACAACATTAAACTTCTTGTTCCCCAGGCGATCACCACCCAACTTCACATTGACAACTATACTTGTAGCTATACCGATTCATCATGTGTCAATTGAGAAATCACGTCAAAATTGGCTTTGGCCTTTGTGAAGAGTGTCATTGCTGTTGGATCCTGGACTGAATACCCCAATTATTTTAATTTTTTTGGTCTATATAGCCTTGTGTATAAAGTGAATGGTATTCCACTGTACACTCTATCTTTTGACAAAAAATCCTATACAACTCTGTACAAGTTGACCATGCAATCCCTAGATCATGCCTCCCAACGGTTTAAAAATCGAATAAACGATTCAATGTTTTCAAAAAAATCATGCGGGTAATTGTTTTGGACTTGTCGGGGACTCAGGATGTGAGCATAATACGAACAAGGAATGTACGTTTAGAGTGTACATCGGCTGTTGCTTTGACTGAGAGTGTTACGCTAATATCATTGAGTCAATTTGAAACCTATTGGAATATCACAACCGACGGCATTGTTCTACTAGACCTTGCACCATGAACACAAACCAAATAATCAACGTATTTAGTATGGATCCATACATGTTCCAGTACAAGTCCTAGTGAATGACTACGGACTTCATCGAAAAAATTCTAAGTGTTAACAATAGCCTAATAATTGTTAATAGCAGTCATTGACATTGAAACCCGGCCATTGGCTATCCATTTTTCAACCAGTGAAGAATATTGAATTTTTTGATCCTCTTGGCCTCTCGTATACATTCTACACTCCATACATCAGCAACTTTATTGAAAGCAGTGGGAAAACCATTATTCAAAACCAACGAAGAGTACATGATTTAACGACTAAGGCATGTGGCTTTCATGATCAGCTTCTTTTCATGTTCATAAGTTGTGGCTACACCTACTGGTAATTTCTCAACATCTACGTTGACTTACCTCGATTGAACGACTTTCTGGTGGAAAATATACTTACAAGCATATTTAATATTGATTTTAGTGCCTTACGAATAAAATGTTCTAAAACTGTATGTGAAATTGTTTCTTAATAAATGATAAAAATGCATATACATGATAAAAAGACTTTTCTACTCTTTAGATTTCATCTTCTACTAGGTATAGGTATTTGTCGACAACAACTAGTGCAGGTAGATTATCTGAATTCACAGTGTACCGATCCTGATGTACTACAATGTCATGGTCACATTTTCTACAGTAGAGTGTAATTTCACTCTTGTCATATCTCTTTGTATAGTCAATGATGCTATTCTCATTCATTCTAAAGAATTCACATGTTTCAATTTGCTTATTTGAAGTAATGTCACAAATACTGTCCTCAAGTGTTGAATCACATTCCGTCGCAGCCAAATAAAAATCAGTGGGCTTATAATCATAACACCCATTGTCTTCACAACGATGACATAGAAACCATAGTCTTTTGTTGTTCCAGCATTTGAATCGTTGACCCGGCTCCTCCTCTCAGAACAATCTAAAACTGCGACGATACCAATCTTGTAGCAATAAACTAAAATCACGGTTAGGATTCTTTCCAATCATACCGGGATATGTATTCTCCCATTGATTACATTTACCATAGTGGCAATTGGAGCATAGGTGCCCTCTAGGATGAGAGTCACACACCTCTTCAATGCAGGAATTACAATCTTAAATTTGTACAGCATATCCTTTATGCAATTTACACGGGTTGCATAATCTACACTTTTCATCATACTCATCAATCATTGTGCAATTCTCACATGATGACCAACTGCCCAGTGTGTACATACATAGCGGACATGTATGGAACATTTTTTTTCATGTGTTGACACTCTCACTGCCACAATGAAACTGAGCTAGCAACAACAAAAATTGACTAAGATAGAGAGAGAGAGAGAGGAGTAAATTATACTTGAACACCCTCTTTCTTATGAAAAAAAGTCCTAAATTCCAAAACTTGTGTTTAAAATTATATCCATAAAATTATTTTCCTGTGTTGTGATCAATATTTAATTAAATTTCGTAAATGCATTTGAATCACGACGCAGAAGCTTCATACAATAGTCTAATGATGGAGAATCAGTTTTCATTATATCGACAAGCATTCCCCGAGAAAATATCTTTCTTTGAATAGACAGCTCTAGAAAATCGTCATCTAGAATCAAATGTTTTTCCATAAGCACTAGATTCCTCATGATTCGCTCTTTCTCAAATCTATCCATTTTTTAGAGTCCTAACTCTCTCACAACCAATTTCAGACTAACCAGAATTTTTTTTTATACATATACAGTAGTCTACTATAGAACTACAAATACCTTTGTTTTAGAAACAACTCCATTGAATATAATTACAAAAATAGTTTTCATTGATATATTTTGTTAACATCAATATATTTTGATAGGACATAAAATACTGACCGAAGTTTATTTATATGGAGAATATTCACTTTTCCAGCAAAACATAGCTGCTCCTCCTGTTTAAACTTGCTTAATGATATCACGTATCTAGCATACATAGTGTCCCATTCAAGACATAGTCTACAGCCAGCTGTTATTTCCACAGCCACATTGGGTACTCGTATATCGTTGCTGCTGCTGTCGGCTCCATCATTAATCTCCAATAATGTAAATGCACCACTCATTTTTTTCTCCAGTAATATCCTCTCAAATAAACTATTCTCTTTGAATTCAATTCTCTTACTAATATGAATTGTAATGAAAACCAGTCCTTTTATTCAAATCCCAACCACAACTCAAGTTATCGTATATGGAGTAACCTCCGCTCTCTGATTGGCTCATAAAAAACGGATGTTGCCTCAAAAACCAGTTCGGTTGAGTTATATAATTATCATCATACTCTCAAAACATGCTTGACAACATTATACCTTGCCAGTTTTTTTTTGGAATGTACACGTGAACTCATGACGTACATTCATTGTGCAATTGACAACAAAAACAGAATAAAACCTGTTTGACCACATTATACACTGCCAAATAACTAGTCTGGTAATCTGTCTTGGAAAGCTGCCAGGGAACGTGCTGTACGCAAAGTATAATTTAGATTACTACTATAGTGGGCGTGGAAGGGGTGTTAGTTGCCTTTTGACTATTAAAAAGGGCACTAGACTTTTGAATTTCTAATCGAATGAGCCCTTTTTGAAATTTCTACTTCAAAAATATCAATAAGAACTTATATTCCCCCAGGGCATAACTTATAACCCTTGCCCTGAAGACTGTGGGAGGAGTTTCCTGCTCAAATGTATAATTTCCTTATCTTTAAACTGCGTGGAACAAAATGGCTATCTCAAAATTTTGATTGGATGTGTATGGGGAAATGGTGGGCGTGGAAGGGGTGTTAGTTTAATTCCAATTACTTTCGACTATTTAAAAGAGCACTAGACTTTTAATTTCCAATCGAATGAGCCCTTTTTGAAGTTTCTACGTCAACGCGTTCTATAAAAACCTTATATGCCCCCAGGGCATAACTTACAACCCTGGCTCTGAGGGCTGTTGGGGGGTTGTCATCCTCAAAGACCTAATTTCCACAACTTAAAGCTACGTTGAATAAAATGGCTATCTCAAAATTTTGATTGGATGTGTTTGGGGAAAAGGTGGGCGTGAGAGGGGGGTTAGGTACCCTCCAATCACTTTCGACTATTCAAAAGGGCACTAGCCCTTTGAATTTCCAATCGAATGAGCCTTTTTTGAAGTTTCTACGACAACGCCTTCTATAAAAACCTTATATGCCCCCAGGGTATAACTTACAACCCTTGCCCTGAGGGCTGTGGGGGAGTGTCCTCAAAACTCCTCAAAAACTTAATTTCTATCTGGAAATCAACTACGCTGAAAAAAAATGGCTATCTCAAAATTTTGATTGGATGGGATTGGGGAAATGGTGGGCATGGAAGGGGGGTTAGTTGCTTTACAATCACTTTCGACTAATAAAAATGGCACAAGCCACTCCAATTTGTAATTGAATGAACCCTTTTCGAAGTTTCTACGACAACTTCTTCGATATGAAGTACCGTGCTCTAAAGGAAAACAAAATAAATAATACATTGTGTCAACATCGTTCTTATATAGAATTAAATATAAAAAAAAGTTTTTTAAACTGAAAGTAAGGAGCAACATTAAAACTTAAAACTAACAGAAATTATTCCGCATATGAAAGGGGCTGTCCCCTCCTCAAAGCCTCGCTCTTTACGCTAAAGTTTTTTATTGTTTAAAAAATAAAGTTCTGAGACAGTCAAACTTTAGCATAAGTGCAAGGCGTTGAGGAGGGGACAGACCCTTTCATATACGGAATAATTTCTGTTTATTTTAAGTCTTAATGTTGCTCCTTACTTTCAGTTTAAAAAACTTGTTTTTTTTATTTAATTTCTGATCGTTTTTTAGTTAATGCAGCTTTTATTTTGGCTCGCCGGCATTGATTAAGAAAACAAAATTTTCATAAAAATTTTACTTTTCTTTTGCTAAATGGCTGTCTCTAAATTTGGTTCTGACGTAATTTACAAACTTACGTAACGAACTTCTATATTCGTATATTTTTCTTCTGGCAAAAAATACACAGTTGCAGATTTTTACAGATATGAGCTTGAAACTTATGTTATAGGGTTTTCTGATACGCTGAATCTGACGGTGTGATTTTCATTAATTTTTTTTTACTTTTAGGGGATGTTTCCCCCCTCTAAAAAATCAGGTAAATTTTCTCAGGCTCGTAGCCTTTGATGAGTAATACTAAACTTAATAAAATTCATATATTTAGAATCAGCATTATAAGCCCATTCTTTTGATACATTTATTGACATCAAAGTTCCGTTTTTAAAAGTTTCGATGAATATTGAGCCGTATCGCTTGTTTTTTTTTATTGTTTTTTTTTATTACGTATATGTTATTAAGTATATGATTGGGTTCTCCCCTTAGTCAATACCCCGCTCTTTACGTTAAAATTTAAAAAAAATTTTAATTCACAAACCCCTGAATCACAAAGCCGTTTAATTAGAATAGATAGCTCTTTTGAAAGCACTAAAAAAAACTGTAACGTAAAGAGCGAGGTATTGACTTGGGGGAGAACCCCCTCATATACGTATTAATTTCTGTTCATTTTAAGTGCTAATGTTGCTTCTTACTTTCAGATGAAAAAACTGGTTTTTTTTAATTTAATTTCTGATCGTTTTTAAAATAATGCTTGGAAATCTGGCGCCCCCTTCATAGAAATGTCCCTTGCCCCAAAGAAACATCCTCGACGGAAAGATTCTCCCGATTAACCCCCTCCTCCAGCCCCACCCCCCCCCCACCAGAAAAAAAATCTTCCGGAAAATTTCTGTATACTTCCCAATAACCAATACAATATGTAAGCAATGGGCAAGGTTCATAACTTGCAGCCCTTCCCCTGGGAACTGTGGGGGATTAAGTCATCGTAAAAGACATATTTATTAGATTTTCGACTATGCTGAACAAAATGGCTGTCTAAAAATTTTAATTGGGTGACTTTGAGAAAAAAATGAGCCTGGGAGGGGGCCTAGTTGCCCTCCATTTTTTTGGTCACTTAAAAAGGGCACTAAAAATTTTAATTTCAGTTCGATTGAACCCTCCCACGATATTCTAGGAACACTGGTTCAATACGATTACCCCTGGGGAAAATAAAATACTAAAAAAAATAAATAAACACCCACCCGTGATCTTTCTTCTGGCAAAAAATGGAAAATTCCACATTTTTGTAGATAGGAGCTTGAAACCTCTACAGTAGGGTTCTATGATACGCGAATATGATGGTGTGAATTTCATTAAGGTTCTATAACTTTTAGGGAATCTTTCCCTCTTTTTTCGAAAATCAGCCAAATTTTCTCCGGTGCTAACTTTTGATTGGTAATATTAAACTTGATGAAACTTATATATTTGAAATCAGAATTAAAATCTGATTCTTTTGATGTATCTATTGGTACCAAAATTCCGTTTTTTAGCGTTTTGGTTACCATTGAGCCGGGTCGCTCCTTACTTACAGTTCGTTACCACGAACTGTTTGATAAAAGATTCGTGCACATCAAACAATTTTGAAACAATTTCTGTCTTGTTTTCAAGCTCCCAGCTTTTCAGAATTTTGGTATGATAACTTAATGTTTAATTCATTAGTAATAGTTAGTTGATTATTTATTTTATTTAGGGTTAAGGCTTAAAAAACATGGCTGGTGTAAATTGTTGTTATGCACAATTAAACCAAGAGTGTTTTGTTCCGAAACAATGTGTCAGGAAAGAATAAAGTAAAAATAAAAAAAATAAATTAAAGAAATAATAAAGTTAAAACATGTAAAAGCTCGATATTTTTTCCATTAAATTAGAGTTTAGTTGATTTGATTATCTGATAACTAGGTAATCAACGAAAATATTATCTTAGGTACTATCATTACCATATGCTTAATTATAAAGCAGTATCGGTACTTTTAATTACTAAGTGGGTGAATTAAAATGATCAAGAACATTATTACGGGACTAACACACATTAAAATTATAAGCTGGACTCATTCTTAATTCGCAAATAACAGTTAATATTCCGTAGCTATAAATAATTTGTAGCTATTGAATTGATCTAGGGATTCCCTACGGACGAAGAAAACGTGAAAGAATGGCAAATTATTTGAAAACCTTGAGCTTTGTGGAGGGTGCTTGTCAGAAATAGCCACCCCCTTCCCGTATACATGTCTGGTTGAACTGTCCAAATTATATTTTTCCGATGCTTATTTAGTTTTTTTGTTTAAAAATCTGGTTATACAAGGTCTAAAAATGTTTCGAGTTGAGGTGGCTGGACCTGGATTATCGTTTAAGCAATAAGTCATTTTGGAGAAGGCTAGGATGGAATATCCCTTTGAGGGCAGTAAGGGGGTAATATACATAGAATACTACTACTACTACTACTAACAACTCACCGCAGCACCAAGCTGCCTGAGACCAACACAGCTACGCACGCTCCTCCTCCACCCCAATCTATTCAAAGCCTCCCTTTTTACACCCGCCCACGAAGTTCCCATTTCCTTTAAATCTTTCTTTATGACGTCCTCCCACCCCAGACGGGGACGACCTGTTTTCCGTTTAGCCCTAGATGGTTGGCCGAAAAGAACAATCTTAGGCAACCTGTCATCCTTCATCCGCACAACATGCCCTAACCACCTCAACCTTTCTTTCATTATAGACCTAGAAAGCGGTATTGAACCACATTTTTCGTATAGCCTATTGTTTGAAATTCGGTCAGTCAGCCGGGTACCCAGAACAATCCTTAAGCACTTTCTCTGGAAAACATCTAGCAAATCTTCATCCGCTTTTCGGAGCGTCCATGCTTACCATCTTTGCTAATAATACTACCAAGGTAAGTGAAACTGTCTACTTGATCAATATTTTTGTTACCCAGCGCCACCTTTTTATCTTTACTTATTCCAAGCCTTAGCGACTTAGTTTTCTTTTCGAACCTTTGCTATTACCTTGAATTCGCAAAACCTCTAAAAGTTCATTCATTTTGTTCACACTTTCATCTAGGATGCTTAAATCATCAGCATAATACACGTCCAGGAAAACTTTTCCTCCCCGTTCGATTCCGTGCTCTTCCATTGCCTTTCCTGTACTCCTTAAGACAAAGTCCATCAAAATGATTCATATAAAGGGGGATAGAATGGTTTCCATTAAACTTTTCTAAAACCAGCCTTAATTTCTGCTATAAAGTAACGTGTGTGTTACTGACTTATTTTTTTTACAACTACTATCGCTATACAACGTGCCTATTATAATATGTAACGTACCAATAACGTTTCTGGTGACGTGCTTACTACTGCTCTTCACCAGCACTATCTTATTGTCATGCTATGTACCACCAGAGTACTAAGTCGTTTTTAGAAAAACTCTAAGTTTCTTTGTTCATGAGTGTACCAGTAAGGAGCTGAATAAGGCACGTGCACAAGCTTTTTTTTTCAGGGAGAAGGGGCAATAATAAAAAGAAAATAACATGATAATTGAGTTATAAATGCCCAGACATTCAAGAAAATTTAGGATTTTGCTGGAGTTTGCCCCGAGCCACCCCGGCCCCTCCCCTCACTTCTTGCGTGCATCTTTACTCAATGATGGGATCTATTGGGAACAATTTAAAATTAAATAACGGCATACAGAAATAGTGAGATTTCGAATTTCCAGTGTGTTTACAATGGTAATATTCTAAGTAGGCTAACTAAAATGTTTATTTTACCATTTACCATTAATTAACCATTTTACAATGGTAAAATTCATAGATTTTAGTAGACTGTAAGTTAATCTTTTTTCATTTGAGGTCAAACCATACTTTTACCTGTTGTTAGTTGATAAATTTTGTTAATTAAAGTATCTACCACAAATAAACTGACTTGTAATATATTCCTATAGTTAAAAATTTAAAACTAGTGCTTTACTGAAAACTGAGTATACTTGATGGTTTTGAGAGAATAATTACTATACACTGAAAGAATATGGGAGAATGTCGTTAGGAAAATTTTAATGGAAACGGACACTTCTTGGGAGTGCGTAAAGAGGGAGGCTTTAAATAGATTAAGATGGAGCAGGAGCGTGCGTAGGTTTGTTGTCCTCAGATGACTCACTAACAACAACAGTGAGTTGTTAGTAGTAACAGTATACTACAACCATTGATATCATGGCCGGTGAAAGACTATTAAGAGCCTTTTAATTTACTGTTTTTATTTTCTGCTGGCTATGGAATTTTCTACTTTCGAGAGAAACTCCAATTTTTATCTCGGTTCGTTTTATATTTTGAATTAACTGGTAGTTGTTAGATTCCACGAATATTGGGGAACATCACGAGTCAGTTTGTTTGAAGTAATTTTGAACATATATGCTGCGTAATCTGCGAAGCAGTAATTTTGAATCGATTAGTTTGAACTTTGCTCTTTACTTCTGTAAGAAATGTTTTGTTTTTAAAAATTAATTGTCTAAAAATGCCAGTTAAAAGGAGAGTAAGCGGAAGGTGCTATTGATATGTGATTTCATTTGCTATTTTGCTCACCTCTAATTCATTACTCTTTTGATGCTACCGTAAAGGAGACAACCCGTCTGTCGACTAAATCTTCTTCGATTGGTCCGGCTCGTTTAACATGGAAGAATTCTCTGATTCGGACAATTAGAAAAAAATTGTCGCTTAATTTTCACTGTTCATTTACGTTTAAGTAATAATCCGTGTGTGTCCCCTGTGTTTGTTTTAGCAATTTGTTATTGTTTGATTTGGAAATAAATTATTCGGTGGGCAGGACTGACCTCGATTCAAGAGGAGCTTACGAGGCAAGTAGAATTAATATATAATTATAATAATATTAAATTATCAACATAAAAACAAACACACATACAGGAGAAAAGGCATTGGGCTCCCAGGTCATGAATTTTCACGATTTTACCTATAATTTCTCATATTTTATGAATAATTTGCCTGTATAAGCATTAGGTTTGGAAGATAATTTTAGTTTTATATAGTGAGGCATTTGTTAAAACTTGCTTTTGTTTTTCATAGCTTTAGTGTTAACATTTAAATGTTTATATTACATTACTGTACGTGACGCAAAAAGAAAATGTATTGATAGGTTTTTTTTATTCCAATCTAAGTTCTTATTCCGATGTTTTAAATTCTTGAAATTTGTACCGGCCGAGAGCCTGAGCATGTGTTTTAACATATGCACTGTTTATATATTATGCCACCCAAGCAAAGCACTGGTATTTTGGTAACCCTCGATTAGCTTGGGCAAGATCATAAGCAGCTCAGGCCTTTAACCCTTTTAAATGGCCCTCGCTTAGCTCAGACAAAATGTTAGGCCATTGGCCCACGCAAATGAGTTACATCATAGATCACAAGTGGGCTGCGTCATTATGAAGGGAATTTTACGAATTTTACGTTTCCAACTTGTTTACAAAAAAACTTATCAGCAATTGCTTTATTACGGTATTAACTATAGTACACTACTACTACTAAGAACTTACTGCAGCTTCAAGCCGCTTGAGCCCAACACAGCTACGGACGCTCCTCTTCCATTCCAATATATTTGAAGCCCCCCTCTTTAAACCCTCGCAAGAACTTCCAATTTGCCATAAATCTTTCATAACGATATTTTCTCATATCATTCGGAGACGACCTGCTTTTCGTTTGTCCATAGATGGATGACCGACAAGGAGGATATATGCAGAACGTGTCCTAGTCCACTTTTTTTTAACTACTAGGATTGAACTACATTTTTTGTACAGTTTACTTTATATATATATATATATATATATATATATATATATATATATATATATATATATATATATATATATATATATATATATATATATATATATATATATATATATATATATATATATATATATATATATATATATATATATATATATATATATATATATATATATATATATATATATATATATATATATATATATATATATATATATATATATATATATATATATATATATATATATATATATATATATATATATATATATATATATATATATATATATATATATATATATTTCCTTTCCTGTAATATTTTCCATTAGATCTTTTCTTTGACAATTCATTAACATATTTTCTTTAGATTCCTCCTGTCATATTTTCCATTTGATCCTTTATTTGCCACTTCATTAACATATTTTCCTTTCCTTTTATATTTTCCATTAGCTCCTTTCTTTGCCACTTCATTAACATATTTTCTCTTCCTGTCATATTTTCCATTAGATCCTTTCTTTGCCACTTCATTAACATATTTTCCTTTCCTTTCATATTTTCCATTAGATTCTTTCTTTGCCACTTCACTAATATATTTTCCTTTCCTGTCATATTTTCCATTAGATCCTTTCTTTGACAGTTCATTAACATATTTTCTTTAGATTCCTCCTGTCATATTTTCCATTTGATCCTTTATTTGCCACTTCATTAACATATTTTCCTTTCCTTCTATATTTTCCATTAGATCCTTTCTTTGCCACTTCATTTATATATTTTCCTTTCCTGTCATATTTTCCATTAGATCCTTTCTTTGCCACTTCATTAACATATTTTCCCTTCCTGTCATATTTTCTATTTGATCCTTTATTTGCCACTTCATTAACATATTTTCCTTTCCTTTTATATTTTCCATTAGATCCTTTCTTTGCCACTTCATTAATATATTTCTCCTTCCTGTCATATTTTCCATTAGATCCTTTCTTTGCCACTTCATTTATATATTTTCCTTTCCTGTCATATTTTCCATTAGATCCTTTCTTTGCCACTTCATTAACATATTTTCCCTTCCTGTCATATTTTCTATTTGATCCTTTCTTTGCCACTTCATTAACATATTTTCCTTTCCTTTCATATTTTCCATTTGATCCTTTATTTGCAACTTCATTAACATATTTCCTTTCCTTTTATATTTTCCATTAGATCCTTTCTTTGCCACTTCATTAATATACAAACCTAAAGGATTGAACTTTTTAAGTCATATGCAGGATACGAAGAACTCAAGGGTATCACCCAAAGCTGTATGCAGAGGGGGGGGAAGGTTACAAAGTAAGAACCCCTCTCCCCAACTTTTCGTGTAACCTGTAAAAAATTAACAAAATACATTTTAACAAACTTTTAATGTGTTTTGTAAAGATTTTTATGTAAATTTGTCCCAGCCTGGAGAGGGAGGTATTTCCCCTCACCAAAATAAATTGCCTGGTTTCAATCCTTTTAGGGGGAAATCGTTGGCAGTTTTTCCGGTGTAAGTTTTGTGCAAATTTGGCCCTCCTTGGCAGGAGATTTACGCATATAAATTTTAAACAGGGGGATAATTTTTTGAACTATGAATTTTTTGTCAAAACTTATGTCTTGGGTTTACCTCTTTTACTCCAAACTGCAGCTACAAACGACATAATGTTTAAAAAGTCTAATTCTGTTCAAAATAAAAATGGCAATACCCGTTATATTGGTAGGAATCAATTTTTGGGGCATTAAAATAGATTAAAAGCTGTTTTTACTACTATTTTTGCAATGAAATTAGTGGAGCAATAATAATTCAATTGGTCAAATTTCAATCAGGGATGCCAATTGGGGGAGTTTGAAAAGGCGTTTGAAAAGGAGATTGGCCCTAAATTTTCAATATACCTTTTTTTGTTATTTTCAGAGCAAAATTCCTTGAATGTCCTGGTTGAACTTCCTTGAAGTAATGATATTCGGGCTGTTTTAAAACATTTAAAAAAAAAACCTTTTAGTTTTAATGAGTGAATTTTAATGTAAGTTTCTTTTATATTGTTTTAATTCTCTTAGTCTGTTTTGCTGAGGACGGCCCTTGGATATAGGGTTGAAATATTCATTTAAAGTTGCGTTCCACTGTCTTATATATATAAAAAAAATTTCCCTGTTGTTCTACTTATTTGTTTAATATATCATATCTGTTATTCTATACATTTCTGTTATTCTGATCGTTGTTTAAATAATACTGGAAAACCATCACCCCCTTCATGGAAAATTCTCTTCCCCGATGAACAATTCCTCGTTCGAAAGATCCTCCCACATAACCCCCTCTCCCCGAACCCTCCCATCCCCCACCAGAAAATATCCCCCCGTGGAAACGTCTGTAAACTTTCTAATAACCAAAACTATATGTAAACAATGGGCAAGGTTCATAACTTGCAGCCCTTCCTCCGAGGAAGGGCTGACTATGCTGACCAAAATGGCTATCTCAAAATTTTTATCCGGTGACTTTGGGAAAAAATGACCGTGGGAGGGGGCCTAGTTGCCCTCCAGTCTTTTTGATTACTTAAAAGGGGCACTATAACTTTTAATTTGGGTTCGAATGAGCCCTCTCGTGACATTCTATGACCACTGGATCGATACGATAACCCCTAGAAAAAACACACACACAAAAAAACAAAAAAAAACGAATAAACACGCATCCGTCGTCTTTCTTCTGACAAAAAATACAAAATTTCATATGTTTGCAGATAGAAGCTAGAAAACTCTACAATAGGATTCTCTGATATACTGAATATGACAGTGAGATTTTCATTAAGATTCTATGACTTTTATGGGATGTTTCCCCCTTTTATCAAAAATAAGGCAAATTTTCATAACTTTTGATGAGTAATACCAAACTTGATGAAACTTATATATTTGAAATCAGCCTAAAAATCTAATTCTTTTGATGTATCTATTGGTATCAAAATTGCGTTTTTTCCGTTCGTTACTACGAACTGTTTGATATATCAGTCAAGCTATTTTAAAGAAAATTATATATAACAGTAAAAGTTCCAGTAGCGGTTGTAGAAATACCTAATTATTTACCGAATAGAATTTTGCCCAATTCCGGTCAAGTATTTATTACTGTTATGTATCACCCATTAATAAAAGAATCTATTTCGCTCCTTCAATGATTTATGCGCATTGCAATAAATTACCATTTCTCTGGAGTTGGTAATTTTTTCAAGTCCTTTGTTACATCTGTACAATAATAATTAATTTTATTGTTGGACTATGCACGAAGAATACCACTGAAATTTTAAGAAATAAATCACTGACCTTTGTTTCCACAAATCCGATCTATGCTAATTTCACCTCTAATTTAAAGAAGCTATGTGTTTCAACATCCCGCCGTAGAAGGTTAAACTAAAGGGTTGCATAATCTCTGTCATAAACGTAGAAGATTCGATACATCCGTGTTGGAACCACGGAGGAACTTTTAATGGGCTGGGGGTTCCAAATAATGAAAAATACTATTGGATAATTGAATAAGAAGTGCACAGAAATTGGGGGAACATTAATACTTTTTTGGGGGGCAATCTCCCCCCTGCTTGAGTCCTCTCGGGCCGTTTCTGGGGCATAATGCATCTATGGATGTTTCGCTGGAACTTACTTAACCGACGAACCCCTTTGCCTGTCGGATCTGTGGCAGCTGTGATAAAACCTTGGGCCTCATGTTGCAAAGCAGAGTTCAATCCACTGCGCTACCACGGACTTACATTATATGTAATTAAATAAAAAAGAATATTATTAAGAAAATAAAAGAGCATACGTAACACAAGCAGAAATTAGCCTATACAGCATGTCAAACCTAAAATGAGCGGAATAAAGTCCGGTCGACATTACAGTCACACTTGTCAATAGAGCTGTATCCAGAATTTTTTTTCGGGGGTTGCAAAAACGTCTTTCCGTGGACTTAGCGAGCACAGCTAGGCATGCTGTTGTATATCTAAGGGGCATCCTGTTTTTTTTTTTTTTTTTTTTTTTTTTTTTTTTTTTTTTTTACACTAAAGCATTAAAAGAGGAGCAACTATTTAAGCATTTGTATTCATAATTTATTTACAGAGCCAACCAAAAGTTTTTGTTAAGTAAACCAAGGGCCTACAAAGTTCAATCTAGATGACGATAAATCCCAGCAAAAAATTCATTCGTGGCAGACATCAATGTCTTTATGAGCGGCGTGCAGGGCTAAGCCACTCAACTTTTCTTGCCCCGTTGAATTTTTTAGCCAGGTTTTTAGCCGTCTATTTTTAGAGAACCTCTTTCTGAAGTAGCCGTAGCCTACCGCTTCAATTTTTGTTTATATCTATTTTTAATAGTTTTCGAAGAATTGAATAAAAATTTAGGGGGGGGGAGGTTGGGGGGTTCAATCCAGGTACCCACAACTAGATATGGCCCTACTTGTCGACAAAATAAAATTATGTAGTGCTATGGCAATTATATACGACGTTCATAATTCTTCGAATTAAAAATTATTCGGCTTTTATGCAAAAAGGCTTTTATTGACCAATCAGATTCAAGATTTAAGGCATATTTTTTTAAAGTAGAAACAAATTGGAACTTAAAACAATATTTTTCTATCTGTAATATGAATCTAACAAAAGACATAAAAGCATTCTCATTTTCTACTTCTGAAATACAAATATGACGTTAGAATCGAGAAAAACTCAAAAACTCATAAAACTTGGCTTTTCAACCGACTTGGCAATGCTGTATCCCAAGCACAAACAAGAAGAAATATAAATGACAATTATAATTAATTTCAAATGTAAATGCCCAATTATTACAACATTATATTACTATAAATGAGGGGTGTTTTGCCGTCCCACAATCCTCTTCCCTCTAGAAGACACGAGTATCAATTGCGGTTTGCTGAAAACTATTTAGATTTATTGAATCAAAATTGTCTTTGATCAACTGTCTTTCTATAAGTTTTCGATAAATGGATTTAAATGGAAGAAAACAGAAGAAATTGAAGCCCTAAATAAATTTTCAAAATGTTTTATTTAAAAAAAATTTTACTCCAAGTACGTGTGGTACCCCATATTAGCACCATTTTTGCTTTATTGAAAACTAAATAAATAGCTTGAATTAGAATTTAGCTTTTCAAATTAAATTAATGTAAATTGGAAAAAGATAGATTTGTAAGTGAGAAACTATTGTTGAAAATTTATTATATATTAGATAATGAAATCTAAATTAATTATTACAATCATGCTGATGCTAAATAAAAAAAAAATCTGGAAGTTTCAGCAGCATTCCAGTTTGTTTTATTATAATGAAAGGGGGTGAAATGTATAATAATATATTTTGTTTTTGGTTTAAGAAGGCATGGGCCCAAGGACCTCCTTTCATGGGCCCTAAAATATGTAAAATATGTACTTTTTTGTTTTTAAAAGAGAGGGCAGGCCTAACGTTTAAGCATACATATTGATAATTCGTGTATGACTCAAATTGAGAAAAGATGTACGATGTCTACTTTATTTGCGTATAAAATCTATGTATAAAACCTGTTTTATAGGCTATTTGCATGACTTGAGGTCCTTGTTCATGGTCCTCTTACATATCATTCTTTTTTTTCTTTTTTTTTAAAGCAGGTACGTATAGAGGTAGATAATACTCTGGACCAGTATTATCTTCGGATCATTAGATTTTATCTTCTAATATTTTTCATACAGTTTGTCTTTTTTTTATCATTTATGGTTCAGTCACCGTCACCTAATTATCTCCAATCCCCCAAATAAATTTTGTGTTCGTACCTAGTTAATTGTATGTAAGGGGTTCTAATTTGTTTATAAATGTTAAAATGAAGACAAAGACACATGAGATGCAGTGGTGGTTCTGGCCTCTCTTGCGCCTAGAGCATAACATTGATTACCCCCTCTCTGTCTCCCAAAAATATTCAAGCCAAATTTTAACAACATTTTCATTTATTAGCAGAATTTTTCCGTTTATTTAAACGTGACTTTTTTACTTTAGCCTCTGAAAAATTGTTAGTTATCTCGACATCCTGAAAATACGAAGAGATTAGAATATAAAATGTAAAAAAAAACATACAAAATTAGTTAAATTTAGTGTACTTACTTTTATTTTCTATAGGAACGGCGATGAATTTTAACTTTTGAGTAAAAGAAAAATAAAATTTAGCATTTACTTGAAGGAAAAAAGCAGGGAACTTGTGATAAATTTACCACACAGTGTGTGCAAATATTTATTAGATTTAAACATAAAATTTAACATAAAACAGCCTCAGTTGGGATGTACACAAGCCTTTTTTTCACAGGGAAATTTTTGGGAGGGGGTGACAAAGCTTCAAAAAACACAAAAATAGTCGAAACAAATAGAAAATATATTTAAAAAATCCATTTATCTTGGGAATTTGTTAAGGAGGCACGGACCCAATACTCCTGGCGGACGCACCTGGCTGTAATTGTTGTTGTTGGTTGTGCCATTCGATTTTGCTTATAAAATTGCGTCAAACAAATCCCTTAACTACATAATGCCAAAATTGCAATATACAGGTGTACACGCGATTAGGAAGAGAATATACGTCCTTTTTGTCTGTAGCCCTCCCTCCATAGCTTCCTTTGGATGTGCTTTGGATTTGCTGGCGTAGCAGGCCTAATCCAATGTATGTTCATGCTTCGAAACGTATTTGAAATCAAATATTAACGCTTCAAAAGGCATGTACTCCTGAAAATATACATTGATTTTAACGTGTCTTGGAGCCCGAAAGCGAAAGTTTCATGTATTTTACGTATGTGGTCAATATAAATACTTCAGAATCCTGATGGTCCAAATTCTGCTTTCCGTGTTTTCAGTAAAGTAAAATCTATTACAACATGGCGTAAAACACAGCTGTTGTTCCGACAGCCTTCTCTTGGCTTAATGGTAATTGAATACCTGGTCGTCTGATACTTCTTACAGTAACAGAAAAAATGATTTAGAAATAAGAACAAATTGCAATTTCGTTTGAAAGTTAGGAGACGTGTCATAGAAAGTTATGCCAAGAGCACCGCCAGAAAATTTTTGAGAGGTGGAGGAGGCACCGCTAGTTTTTTTTTTACCAAGATTTAACATTATATGTTAAACATTGAACATGGTAAAACAAAGTTTTTAGGTACTTTCAAAAGAGCTATTTATTCTAATTTAACGGTCTTTGTGATGCAGGGATCTTTCTTAAAGAATTGGAACAAAATTCAAACTTTAACGTAAAGAGCGAGGTATTGACTAGGGGCGAACCCTCTCGTATACGTAGGCCTATTAATTTATGTTCGTTTTAAGTTATTTTGTTGCTCCTTACATTCAGGTAAAAAAACTTTTTCTTTTTTTTATTTGATTCGTCTAAAAGAACAATCGATTCCATATGGACTTCGAATGGACAGCCGTGACTATCCTTCTGCGAAAAAACAGTCCTTTTTGTATTTTTTTTTAAAGGGTTGAAGCTTATGTTTTAGGATTCTCAGAAACGTTAAATCGGTCATATTTTCTTAAGACTAATAATCTTTTTATGCATATTTAGTCTGAATCTTAGCATAAACATTAAACAGTAGCAAAAATTTGGTTCAGAAATGCGACACATCACAGTGCACGGTAAGGGAAGTTTCCCTTTGCGTCACAGCAATAGCTTCAGTTGTTACAAGAGCAAAAGTATTAAAGAAGGTTTTTCATGGTGTTATGACCTACTTTAGATAATTATTGAAAATAATATGAATGATTTAGCTTAAATAGCAAAAATGTTAAACGATAAATTCATTTGAAATTATGTATTATATATTCAAATATCATTTAGTATTATTTTTTAAACACTAATTAGATAACAATTAAAAATTTTTAATTTATATTTGATAACTTAAACCACATAAACAACATAACCTAGTTTACAGTGATTCAGATTTTTACGCTCATAATTTTCGCTGCGTTATCTTAAGCTTCATATTTGTTTCTTATTTGGAATCAGTACACAAGCTTGAAATTTAAATGTTTAGTGTTTTCAAGCTTCCCTTTTAAGAGGTTTGCTAATGAGCAAGAGTTACTCTTTACTTACTGTTTATCGTCTAACCGTAAAAACGTATCATCGTTTGCGTGCGGTGTGAAGTGCAACGCCCGAAAAGCTGTTTCTATCGTATTCATTTTCCTAATTGATGATGAGAAATAATACAACTTAGCTCTTTTAAATTTTTTTTTTTTTTTACCAAAAATGAAACTTTATTCTGTAGCATATAATTGTGATATGTCTTTTGTTGTATTCTTGTAAATAATGGATATGAATTATGAAGAAAATTGAATATGTCCGCAAAACATATCATCTAATTGGAAGCAATTTCTACCCAAATGCGCAAAGCTCTTTTTCCACTCTTTCTTTCTCTTCCTTTTTCACCTTCTCTCTTCTCACATTCTCTCTCTCTCTCTCTCTCGTCCTCTCTCTTTACTATCCTTATTTTGCATATTTTTTTTTACTATCTTCCGTCATGAACGTAACAATATTGTTCTCTTCTGATGGGAGAGGGCAAAGATTTTGGGCTTGTTTAAAATTAAAGTTGAAGTACCAAGGATAGTTAAAATAAACAATTCCCCACGTAAAAAACTCTCTAAATTTTGATAAATCCATGCTTAAAAAATTTCAGGCAAAAAAAAAACATTAGGCCAGTCTTTTGCCACAGCTCTTGAAGTTGAATGTGGCTCTAATAATGCCTATACTTATTTATAAAAATTTTGTCAAGGATCACGAGAGTAGAGAGGGGGGTACCAGCCCCACGAGAACACATGTGCTGCCATCTACAATTTAGTCTAACGCTGTACAAACATAATTTATTCAAGGATTATCGATCGAGTCTAATGATGTCAAGTTCAATTGATCTAACGCCGACAGGTTATAATTTATTCAAGGATTATCGATCCACGAAGGGGAGAGAATTTCCGAGAACTTGATTTGCAAAATCGAGGGGAATTATTGATTTACGAAAGGGGAATAAAGAAACAAATATGGCTTCATTGATCTTAGGTCTGAGGGATAAACACTCTTTAGGTCAGAGGTAAAAATTAATTTTCAATTTTTAAATAAGGCTTCGTTGATCTTTAGTGTCAGGAATTAGAAATGACATCACTTGCTATCTTGGAATTATGCGGGAGTCTAAAGAGATAGAAATTATATTTTTAAATACGGCTTCACTGATCTTTAAGTCGGAGAGATAAATTGATATTCTAACGAAACCATAATAGTGTAGCTAGGAACATTTATGAGATGAAGAGATTAACGCGGGAAAAGGTTTCCTAGGAATTTCAAATGTGACAGCGCAGGGATGCCAAAACAAAAGGAACACGCAGAAATTACGTTTAGGGATTATTTGGGCGAAACCGTTTTGAGACATTTTAGAAGATGATTTAAGCGAAACTGATTGACGAATTTTAGAAGATAATTTTAGAAAAGGATTTAGAAGAGGATTTGAGGGTGAAACTCTGTGGTCGTTATAATACATAAGTTCCATTTGAACAGTCTTGTGAGGTCCGCTACCCAAACAACACTCCTACCCCAACCCCAAAGGACCCCGACCCCCTACCCCAACCCCGAAGGAACCTCCTGGCCCCCAAAGGCCCCCCGATACCCCAATGGCCCCCCGACCCCAACCCGAAGGAATCCCCCGGTCCCCAGACCCCCAAAGGCCCCTCCCCGATCCCCCAAAGGCCCCCCGATCCCCCAAAGGACCCCCAAGCCCCCTGGGTCCCCCAAAAGACCCCGCACCCCCAAATCCCCACTGAGCTCCTCCCTTCCTCCCTCCCTTATTGAATTTTTTTAAGTTTTTTCGGACTGAATTTCTTAGACTTAGAAATTATCCAACATTTTCCCGGTTTTTTCTTTAACCCATTGCCATAGAGTTTTATCGTAGAGCCTTAGCTTAGAGTTTTTGTTAGAGTTATAGTTCACTTGAGTAATAGTTAAGAGTTTTGTTTTTAGCTTAGAGTCTTAGCTTAGACTTTTAGGTGGCGTTGAAGTTTACTTTAGTTTTAGTTGAGAGTTTAGAGTTTTAGTTTAAAGTCTTAGTTTAGAGTTTTGTTAGAGTTCTAGTTTAGTTTAGTAATAGTTAAGAGTTTAGTTTTTATATTAGAGTCTTAGCTTAGAGTTTTTGTTAGAGTTCTAGTTTAGTTTAGTTTTAGTTAAGAGTTTAGAGTTTTAGCTTAGAGTCTTAGCTTAGAGTTTTTATTGTAGTTCTAGTTTACTTTAGCTTTAGTTAAGAGATTAGAGTTTTACCTTAGAGTCTTAGCTTAGGGGTTTATTTAGAGTTCTAGTTTACTTTAGTTTTAGTTAAGAGTTTAGAGTTTTACCTTAGAGTCTTAGCTTAGAGTTTTAGTTAGAGTTGAAGTTTACTTTAGTTTTAGTTAAGAGTTTAGTTATAGTTGAGACTTTAGAGTTTGACATTTTAGTTATAGCTTGATTTTCTACTGAAATTTGTAGTTTTAGTTAAGTTTTAGTTAAGAGTTTAACGTTTTAAACCATAGTCATAGCTATGAGTCATAATTACGAGTTTTATTTGAAGTTCTAGCTTTGTTTGTATATATTCAAGAGTTGGTTTTTTGAACTTAGAGTCTTATATTAGAGTTTTTGTTAGAGTTCGAGTTTACTTCAGTTTTAGTTAGGAGTTTAGAGTTTTACCTTAGAGTCTTAGCTTAGAGTTTTAGTTAAAGTTATAGTTTAGTTAAATTTTAGTTAAGAGTCTAGAGTTTTTAAACTAGAGTCTTAGATTAGATTCTTAGCTAGAGTTGAAGTTAATTTAAGATATAGTTAATAGTTGATAGTTTTAACTTAGAGTCTTAGGTTAGAGTTTAGTTAGAGTTGAAGTTTAGTTTAGCTATAGTTAAGAGTTGAGAGTTTTAGCTTAGAGTGTTAGCTTATATTTTTAGTTAGATTTGAAGTTTAATTTAGATATAGTTAGGAGTTGAGAGTTTTAGCTTAGAATCATAGCTTAGAGTTAGTTAAAGTTGTAATTTAGTTAAGATTTAGTTAAGAGTTTAGAGTTTTAGTCTAGAGTCTTAGCTTAGAGTCTTAGCTTAGAGTTTTTGTTAGAGTTCTAGTTTAGTTTAGCTTTAGTTAATAGTTTAGAGTTTTACCTTAGAGTATTAGCTTAGAGTTTTTGTTAGAGTTCAAGCTTACTTTAGTTTTAGTTAAGAGTTTAGAGTTTTTTAGCTTGGATTCTTAGCTTAGAGTTTTTGTTAGAGTTCTAGTTTAGTTTAGTTATAGTTAAGAGTTTAGAATTTTAGTTTAGAGTATTAGCTTAGAGTTTTTGTTAGAGTTGAAGTTTAGTTTAGTAATAGTTAAGAGTTTTGAGTTTTAGCTTAGAATATTAAGTTTTAGTTTTAGTTAAAGTTGTAGTTTTAGATAAGAGTTTAGAGTTTTAGCCTAGTGTCTTAGCTGAGAGTCTTAGATTAGAGTTTTTGTCGAAGTTCTAGTTTAGTTTAAGTTAAGAGTTTAGAGTTTTACCTTAGAGTCTTATCTTAGAGTTTTTGTTTGAGTTCTAGTTTACTTTAGTTTTAGTTAAGAGTTTATAGTTTTACCTTAGAGTCTTAGCTTAGAGTTTTTGTTGAAGTTCTAGTTTAGTTTAGTTTTAGTTAAGAGTTTAGAGTTTTACCTTAGAGTCTTAGCTTAGATTTTTAGTTAGTGTTGTAGTTTAGTTATAGTTAATAGTTTAGAGTTTTACCTTATAGTCTTAGCTTAGAGTCTTAGTTAGAGTTGAAGTTTAGCCATAGTTAAGAATTTAGAGTTTTAGCTTAGAGTCTTAGCTTAGAGTTTTAGTTAGAGTTGAAGTTTACTTTAGTTTTAGTTAAGAGTTTAGAGTTTTAGCTAAGAGTCTTAGCTTAGAGTTTTAGCTAGAGTTCTAGTTTAGTTTTAGCTAAGAGTTTATTTTTTACTGTAGAGTCTTATCTAAGTGTTTTTGTTGAAGTTGCACTTCATCTTTTTTTCAGTAAAGCTATTAGAGTTTTAGCTTTGAGTTTTAGTTAGAGTAGAAGTGTAGTTTAGAAATATTTAAGAGTTTAGAGTTTAAGATGAGAGTCAGAGCTTTGAGTTTTTGTTAAATTTATAGTTTTATTTAAGTTATAGTTAAGAGTTTTAGCCTAGAGTCTTAGCTTAGAGTCTTAGCTTAAAGTTTTTGTTGAAGTTTTAGTTTAGTTTAGTTTTAGTTAATAGTTTAGAGTCTTAGCTTAGAGTCATAGCTTAGAGTTTTTGTTAGAGCTCTAGTATAGTTTAGCTTTAGTTAGAAGTTTAGAGTTTTACCTTAAATTATTAGCTTAGAGTTTTAGTTAGAGTTATAGTTTAGTTGAGTTTTAGCTAAGAGTTTAGAGTTTTTAGACTAGAGTCTTAGCTTAGAGTCTTAGCTAGAGTTGAAGTTAAGTTTAGTTATAGTTAAGAGTTTAGAGTTTCGTCTTAGAGTCCTGGCTTAGAGTTTAGTTAGAGTTGAAGTTTAGTTTAGCTGTAGTTAAGAGCTGGGAGTTTTATCTTTGAGTGTTAGATTAGAGTTTCAGTTAGAGTTGAAGTTTAGTTTAGTTATAGTTAAGAGTTAAGGGTTTTAGCTTAGAATCATAGCCTAGAGTTTTAGTTAAAGTTATAGTTTAGTTAAGTTTTAGTTAAGAGTTTAGAGTTTTAGCGTAGAGTCTTAGCTTAGAGTTTTTGTTGAAGTTTTAGTTTACTTTAGTTTTAGTTAAGAGTTTAGAGTTTTAGCTTAGAGTCTTAGCTTAGAGTTTTTGTTTGAGTTCTAGTTTAGTTTAGTTATAGTTAAGAGTTTGGAGTTTTACCTTAGAGTCTTAGCTTAGAGTTTTAGTTAGAGTTGAAGTTTACTTTAGTTTTAGTTAAGAGCCTAGAGTTATAGCTTAGAGTCTTAGCTTGGAGTTTTTGTTAGAGTTCTAATTTAGTTTAGTTTTATTTAAAAATTTAGATTTTTTAGCCTATACTCTTAGCTCACCGTTTTTGTCAAAGTTCTAGTTTAGTTTTAGTTAAGAGTTTGGAGTTTTAGATTAGAGTCGTAGCTTAGAGTTTAAGTTATATTTGATGTTTATTTGTAATTAGTATTAACAGTTTAGAGTCTTACCTTAGAGTCTTTAGAGCTCTAGTTTAGTTTAGTTTTAGTTATGAGTTTGGAGTTTTAGCTTAAAGTATTAGCTTAGAGTTTAGTTAGAGTTGAAGTTTAATTTAGCTATAGTTAAGAGTTTGGAGTTTTAGCTTTGAGTCTTAGTTTAGAGTTTTAGTTAGAGTTGAAGTTTAGTTTAGATATAGTTAAGAATTTAGAGTTTTAGCTTAGAGTCATAGCTTAGAGTTTTCGTTAAAGTTGTAGTTCAGTTGAATTTTAGTTAAGAGTTTAGAGTTTTAGTCTAGAGTCTTAGCTTAGAGTTTTTGTTGAAGTTTTAGTTTAATTTAGTTTTAGTTAAGAGTTTAGAGTTTTACCTTAGAGTCTAAGCTTAGAGTTTTTGTTAGAGTTCTAGTTTAGTTGAGTTATAGTTAAGAGTTTGGAGTTTTACCTTAGAGTCTTAGCTTACATTTATTGTTGTAACTGAAGTTTACTTTAGTTTAAGTCAAAAATCTAGAGTTTAAGCTTACAAGATTAGCTTAGACATTTTGAAAGAGCTCTATTTTAGTGTAGTTTTATCTAATAGTTTAGAGTTTTAAGCTTAGAGTATTAGCTTAGAGTTGTTGTTGAAGTTCTAGTTTAGTTTTAGTTTAGAGTTAAGAGTTTTAGCTTAGAGTCTTAACTTAGAGTTCTAGTTAGAGTTGAAGTTTATTTTAGTAATAGTTAAGAGTTTAGAGTTTTAGCTTAGAGTTTTTAGAGCTCTAGTTTAGTTTAGTTTTAGTTATGAGTTTGGAGTTTTACCTTAAAGTCTTAGCTTAGAGTTTTAGTTGGAGTTGAAGTTTACTTTAGTTATAGTTAAGAATTTAGAGTTTTAGCTTAGAGTCATAGCTTAGAGTTTTTGTTAAAGTTGTAGTTTAGTTAACTATTAGTTAAGAGTGTAGAGTTTTAGCCTAGAGTCTTAGCTTAGAGCTTTAGTTAGAGTTGAAGGTTAGTTTAATTATAGTTAAGAGTTTAGAGTTTTTAGCTTAGAGTCTTAGCTTAGAGTTTCTGTTAGAGTTGTAGTTTAGTTTAGTTTTAGTTAAGAGTTTAGAGTTTTACCTAAGTGTCTTAGCTTGAAGTTTTAGTTAGAGTTGAATTATAGTTTAGTTTAGTTCTACTTTATAGTTTTAGCTTAGAGTTCTAGTTTAGTTTAGTTTAGTTTTAGTTGAGTTTAGAGTTTTAGCTTAGAGTCTTAGCTTAGAGTTTTAGTTAGAGTTGAAGTTTAGTTATAGTTATAGTTAAGAATTTAGAGTTTTAGCTTAGAGTTTTAGTTAGAGTTATAGTTTAGTTTAGTTTTTGTTATGAGTTTTAGCCCAGAGTCTTAGCTTAGAGATTAGTTAGAGTTGAAGTTTACTTTTAGTTAAGAGTTCAGAGTTTTAGTTTAGAGTTATAGCATAGAGTTTTTGTGATGTCTCTAGTTTATTTTAGTTTTGTTAATATTTTTACATTAGAGTCTTAGATTATAGTTTTTGTTAGAGTTGAATTCTATTTTATTTTTTGTTGAGAGTTTAGAGTTTTAGCTTAGAGTTTTAGGTAGAGTTATAGTTTAGTTTAATTTTGGTTAAGAGTTAAAGCTTAGAGTCTTAGCTTACAGTTTTAGTTAGAGTTGAAGTCTAGTTTAGTTATAGTTAAGAGTTTAGAGTTTTTAGCTTAGAGTCATAGCTTAGAGTTTTTGATAGAGTTCAAGTTTAGTTTAGTTAAGAGTTTATAGTTTTACCTTAGATTTTTAGCCTAAAGTTTTAGTTAGAGTTGAATGTTAGTTTGTTATATTTAAGAGTTTTTAGTCTTAGCCTAGAGTTTTAGTTGGAGTTCTACTTTAGTTTAGTTTTAGTTAATAGTTTAGAGTTTTAGCTTAGAGTCTTAGCTTAGAGTTTCAGTTAGAGTTCTATTTTAGTTTAGTTTTAGTTAAGAGTTTAGACTTTTACCTTAGAGCCTTAGCTTAGAGTTTTAGTTAGAGTTTTAGTTTATTTTAGTTTTATTTAAGAGTTTAGAGTTTTATCTTGAAGTCTTAGCTTAGAGATTTAGTTAGAGTTCTAGTTTTTGTTTAGTTTTAGTTAAGAGTTTAGAGTTTTACCTTAGAGTCTTAGCTTAGAGTTTTAGTTAGGGTTGAAGTTTAGTTTAGTTATACTTAAGAGTTTAGAGTTTTATCTTAGAGTCTTAGCTTAGAGATTTTTCTTAGAAGTAACAATTTTTTCGTTTATGAGAGCAAGTTTTCTGAGCAAGTTAACAAATTTTTTCATCAAAGTAACAATTTTTTCCATAACACTAACAGAGTTTTAGTAACACTAACAAATTTTCTCATCGAATCAACAAATTTTTCCTCTATACTAACAAACTTCTACTTAAAAATATCAAATTTTTCTTGGAAGCATAATTTTTTCCATTGATGATAAAAAGTTTTCAGTCAAACTTAGCAAGTTTTCCTTAATACTTACAAATTTTCTCATCACAGTAACAATTTGTTCCTTAATACTAACAGAGTTTTAATTACAGCTATCAAATTTCTCTTAGAAGTAACAATTTTTCGTCAGTGATAACAAATTTTCTGTTAGAACTAACAAGTTTTATGTCAAAGATACCAAATTTGTCGTCAGTGATAATAATTTTTTGATTGTGATAACAAGTTTTCTGTCAGAAGTAGCAAGTTTTTTTGTCAAAGATGCCAATTCTTTCTTAAAAGTAAAAGTTTTTCGTCATAGATAACACAATTTCTGCTAGAACTAGCAAGTTGTCCAGCAAAGTTAACAAATTTTTCTTAGAAGTAGCGAATTTCTTCTAACAACACCAAGTTTTCCGTCAAAGATAACAAATCTTCTCTTTGAAGTAACAACTTTTTTCTTAATACTAACAAACTTTTACTTAACACACCCCAATTTCTCTTGGAAGTTACATTTTTTCATCAGTGATAACACTTTTTCTGCTTGACCTGGAAGGTTTTCTCTCGAACACACCAGTATTTTTCATAGATGTAGCAATTTTCATTATGATAACAAGTTATCTGTTAGAAAAAACACGTTTTATGTCAAACATACCATATTTTTCTTGGAATTAACAATTTTTTCGTTGATGATAACAATTTTTCTGTCAGAAGTAGCAAGTTTTGCTTAACACTAACAAATTTTCGCATCGAAGTAACAACTTTTTCATAGTGCTAATAAACTTTTACTTAGCACAATCAAATTTCTCTTAGAAGTAACAGGTATTTAACGTATTCACTTAGAAGTAACAGGTATTAAACGTATTCACTACGTTTAAGTTAGGTTCATCTAACCTCCAAAACCATAAGTTAGGTAGGTATGAATAAATATTAATAAATAAACAGAAACATTTCATCATGTTTAAGTTAGGGTAGGTTAGATTAGCTTATCATGAGCGCTCATAATAAGCTAACCTAACCTAACTTAAACATGGTACAAAATCGACCTGGGGGGATTTTTTGGCGAGTATGGTTAGGTTAGGTTAGGCTAGATTAAGTTAGGTTAGGTTAAGTTAGGTTAGGTTAGCCTACGTACGCGCGCGTACTTAGGCTAACCTAACCTAACCTAACTTAACCTTACCTAACCATACTCGCCGAAAAATCCCCCCAGGTCGATTTTGTACCATGTTTAAGTTAGGTTAGGCTAGCTTACTATGAGTGCTCATGATAAGCTAATCTAACCTAACCTAACTTAAACATGATGAAATGTTTCTGTTTATTTATGAATATTTATTCATACCTAACCTAACTTATGGTTTTGGAGGTTATATGAACCTAACTTAAACGTAGTGAATACTAATTTTGAAATAAAACTTGCCAAAAACCTGTAACTTCTAAGACAAATTTGATAGTGTTAAATAAAAGTTTGTTAGTATTATGAAAAAGTTGTTACTTTGATTAGAAGATTTCTTAGTATTAAGCAAAACTTGCTACTTCTTACAGATAAAATTGTTATCATCAACGAAAAAATTGTTAATTCCAAGAAAAATTTGGTATGTTTGACTTAAAACTTGTTATTTCTAACAGATAACTTGTCATCATAATGAAAATTGCTACTTCTAATTAAAAAATTGGTATCTTTGAGAGAAAACTTGCAAGCTCAAGCGAAAACGTGTTATCACTGATGAAAAAATGTAACTTCCAAGAGAAATTGGGTGTGTTAAGTAAAGGTTAGTTAGTACTAAGGAAAAAGTTGTTACTTCAAAGAGAAGATTTGTAATCTTTGACGGAAAACTTGGTGTTGTTAGAAGAAATTCCCTACTTCTAAGAAAAATTTGTTATCTTTGCTGGACAACTTGCTAGTTCTAGCAGAAATTGTGTTATCAATGACAAAAAATCGTTACTTTTAAGAAAGAATTGGTATCTTTGACAGAAAACTTGCTACTTCTGACAGAAAGCTTGTTATCACAATAAAAAAATTGTTATCACTGAAGAAAAATTTGGTATCTTTGACATAAAACTTGTTAGTTCTAACAGAAAATTTGTTATCAGTGACGAAAACTTGTTACTTCTAAGAGAAATTTTATAGCTGTAACTAAAACTCTGTTAGTGTTAAGGAAGAAATAGTTACTTTGATGAGGAAATGTGTTAGTGTTAAGGAAAACTTGCTACTTTTGACTGAAAACTTTTTATCATCATTGGAAAAAAATTATGCTTCTAAGAAAAATTTGATATTTTTAAGTAGAAGTTTGTTAGTATTGAGGAAAAAGTTTTTGATACGATGAGAAAATTTGTTAGTGTTACTAAAACTCTGTTTTAGTAACTAAAATTGTTACTTTGATGAAAAAATTTGTTACTGTGAAAGGAATAATTGCTACTTCTGACAGAAAACTTGCTCTCGTAAACAAAAAACATTGTTACTTCTAATAAAATTCTCTAAGCTAAGACTCTAAGGTAAAACTCTAGACTCTTAACTATAACTAAACTTCAACCCTAACTAAAACTCTAAGCTAAGACTCTAAGGTAAAACTCTAAACTCTTAACTAAAACTAAACTAGAGCTCTAATTAAATCTCTAAGCTAAGACTCCAAGATAAAACTCTAAACTCTTAACTAAAACTAAACTAGAACTCTAACTGTAACTCTAAGCTAAGACTCTAAGATAAAAGTCTAAACTCTTAACTAAAACTAAACTAAACTAGCACTCTAACTAAAACTCTAAGCTAAGACTCCAAGCTAAAACTCTAAACTCTTAACTAAAGCTAAACTAAAGTAGAACTCTAACTAAGACTCTAAGCTAAAACTCTAAAATCTTAACTATAAGAAAACTAAACTTAAACTTCGTCTAAAACTCTATTCTAAAACTCTAAGGTAAAACTCTAAACTCTTAACTGCAACTAAACTTTACTACAATCGTATCGGCATATACGCTAGAAAACTCACAGCTAAAAAATATAAACTCTTTTCTATAACTAAGAAATACTTTTTATATAACTAAAATTTTTGACTGAGACTCTATACTAAAAATCTAATCTCTTAACTATAACTAAACTTCAACTCTAACTAAACTCTAAGCTAAGACTCTATGCTAAAACTCTTAACCAAAACTAAACTGAACTAAACTAGAACTCTAACTAAGACTTTTATATAAAACTCTAAACTCTTAAATCAAGCTAAACTTTACTTAAACTATGACAAACATCCCATTAAGTTATTTATGAGTATAACTATAAACTAAACTGAATTCGATCTTTAACAAAAACTCTATTCTAAAACTCTAAGCTATTATCTAATTTAAAAACTCTAAATTACTAACCATAACTAAAGTAAACTTCAACTCTATCTAAGACTCTAAACTAAAACTCTAAACTCTTAACTATAACTAAACTTCAACTATAACTAAACTCTAAGCTAAGACTCTTGGCTAAAACTCTCAGCCAAAACAAAACTAAACTAGAAATCTTAACAAAAATTTTAAGCTAAGACTCTAAGTCCTTAACTAAAACTATACTTCAACTCTAACTAAAACTCTAAGCTAAGACTCTAAACTCAACTAAAGCTAAACTAAACTAAACTAGAACTCTAAGCTAAAACTATAAAGTAAAAGTAAACTAAACTAAACTTCAACTCTAACTAGAACTTCAAGCTAAGACTCTAAGGTAAAACTCTTAACTAAAATTAAACTAAACTAGAACTCTAACAGAAACTCTAAGCTAAGACTCTAAGCTAAAAACTCTAAACTCTTAACTATAACTAAACTAAACTTCAACTCTAACTAAAGCTCTAAGCTTAAATAATTTCTTAGACCACACTGCTTTTCCATTAAAAACAAAAAAAAATTTTTAAACACGAAAAACGGGTTTTAATTTTCTAACAAGCAGTGAACTACAAAACAATTAATTTTTAACAAAAGCTCCTAATATTTCGGCCCCACATCCGGTAGCCTTTCTAAACGTAAAAAAAAAATAAATAAATAAATCAAAAAAAAAAAACAACTTAAATTACATTACAATAAAACATACTAAAAACGAAAAGAGAACAAAAAGCAAAAACGAAAGAAAAATATAAATAAATAAGAACAAACCTCACCTATTAATTATACACGGCCATGCACTGACTGTCTGTCACCTGGCCTCCTCTCAGTATATAAATGGAAATATATTAAATAAACACTTCCATGTACTGAATGTCTATATTGATTCTACTCGCCTCCTCCCAGTATATAAATTGAAATCTATCAAAAATGAAGAATATATTTATACTTAGACCAAAACAATAAAAGGTCAACTAACCCCCGGTCCATAACCCTTAATTAAATTTCACAAGTTCATCAACCATTTTATGAATTATAAATTGAATGGATTCGTTTTGTTGCAAGCTTAGCTGCAGTTCGTTTACTTTTCTCATCATTTAACCCATTCTGACCTTTGTTCGCAAGGTCATCTTTTGTTTCAGAAATATTATTAAAATCAGTATTGGTTGAATATCTTGCCTGCATTTTAATTAAACTATTATAAATTGAATTGATCCCAAATTCCCCTTCATCTCTATTGATACTAGTACCCCCATATATTATCTTTTTTATTTCTATAATTTCCCTGAAGCTTTGTAAAAGTCCTACAGACGTATCTACTATTTTTGTTTGATCAAATAAAATACTGTGATGAGGAAAATTATAAAGATGTTCTGCAACCGCTGACTCAAACGTTTCTGGTGTTTTGTTTTGTTTTAGAGCGTAATCTATTGCATTCTTGTGTTGTTCTAGCCTATTTTCTAAAGTTTGTTGCGTTCTACCCACATAAAATTTTCCACAAGAACATGGAATTTTGTATACTCCCTTTGCAAATTTCTCGGTATCTTGTCTTTCCCTTTATTTAACAACGAGCTTATATTATGTCCTGATTTAAATGCTGTATTTATATTATGTTTTTTTAATTCTCTTCTTAATTTTTTTGATAAAATTGGTACAAAAGTCAAATTTATGTAATTTGTTTCTTGATTTGACCCATCTTATTCTAATATTTTTGGCTCCGTCAACTTTTTTTTTTCCTCTTTTCAATTATTTGAGAAATCATTTTTTCCGGATAGCCATTACCTATTAGAATATCCTTAATAAAAATTAGTTCATTTCTTATGTATCCTGGTGATGCTAATTTTAATACCCTATCCACTAAAGAAATAACCACACCCCTTTTTACTTGGATCGGGTGATTTGATGTGAAAGATAAATAACGGTTGTTACTGGTCGGTTTACGGTAAATTGAAAATGCTAGTTCATTATTATTTCTATGGATCAAAATATCTAGAAACGGTAACTTATTCTCTGTTTCCTTTTCAATTGTAAAAATTAACTCTCCTCCCAAATTATTTAAATGTTCCAAGAAACCTTCAATTTCTGATTCCCCGTAATTCCAAATAATTAAAATATCATCCATATATCTGCCCCAAAATTTAGGTTTTAAAAAATATGTTTCTATAGCTAAATTTTCAACATACTCTACATAAATATTTGCTAACAACGGACTTAAAGGCCCTCCCATTGCTAAACCCCTAATTTGATGGTAAAAATTATCTCTAAACCTGAAATAGTTAGTATATCTGCTAGTTATTTTGACTAAATTTAATATAGTTTCCAGTTCAATTCCCGAAGGTAATTCTTCTATCTAATTTTTTCGTTCCTCAAGTTTTTTGGATAAAATACTAAACGATTTATCAAAAGGAATATACGTATACATGGATTTTATATCAAAACTGAACAATCTAGATTCTTCTGATATTTCTACACTTATAAGTTTATCTTTTAAAAATTTTGAGTTTTTTATATACGAATTTTGGATATATAATAATGGTTTAAGTGTCATTGCTGCCCAGTTCTAGATTTTTACCGTTGGTGAATTTGTTGTTGAAACAATAGGTCTTAAGGGGATACCTGTTTTATGTATTTTTGGCAAACCATATATTCTAGGGCTAACTGATCCCCTTGGAAAGAACTTGTGATACATCTGGGGTGGGATACTTCCATTTGTTTTAATGTCTTCTAAATCTTTTCTTTATCTTTTAGCATACAAATCAGTTGAGTCCGAGTTAAGTTTTTTATATGTTGAAGTATCACTTAGAATTGTTTCTATTTTACTGTCATAATCATCTTTTTCTAGTATTACTACTGTATTGCTCTTATCCGCTTTCGTTATTATTAGAGAATCATCTTTTTTTTTTAAATCTTTTAAAATTTTAATATCTTTGTTCTTAACTTTTTCTTGATAACTACCAAAATCTGTTAAAATATTTACTACCCTTAGTATTAATTCATCTACAGTATTTATATCTTTTGGAAACTTGTAGATCACTGTTTCAATCTTTGAAATAATTTCCTCTATTGGTACATTTTTAGGATTTAGTCCAAATTTTATACCTCTTTCAAGGATTTCCTTTTGTTCTTTGGTTAACTCCTTTTTGCTTAAATTAATCACCCCAGGACCTGGGAAATAATTAGGCTTATACATTGATAGTTTTTGTTTTTCCTTTTCCTTTTTAACTGCAAAAATTTTTTGGTTTAGTCTTTCCTTAGATAATCTTAGAATATGTTGAAAAGAATTTTTAAAGATTGATATAATTTGTTGGAAATCATTTGTATTAAGGAAATTACCAAGGCTATATTTTAAACAATCTATTTCTTTTAAAACTTGTGATCGCTGGAAACGTTTATCTTTCAGCACATGGTTAAACGTTTATCTTTTATCGATTTAACGATTAAACGGTTAAACGATTATCAACGTTTATCTTTCAGCTCTAGGCTAAAACTCTAAACTCTTAACTAAAACTTAACTAAACTACAACTTTAACTAAAACTCTAAGCTGTGACTCAAAGCTAAAACTCTAAATTCTTAACTATAACTAAAGTAAACTTCGACTCTAACTAAAACTCTAAGCTAACTCTAAGGTAAAACTCCAAAGTCATAACTAAAACTAAACTAAACTAGAACACTAAGCTAAAACTCTAAACTCTTAACTATTACTGAACTAAACTTCAACTCTAACTAAAACTCTAAGCTAAGACTCTAAAAGCTAAAACTCTAAACTCTTAACTAAAACTAAACTAAACTAAAGCGTGAACAACAACTCTAAGCTACGAATCTAATCTAAAAACTCTAAACTCATAAGTAAAACTAAAATAAACTAGAACTATTTGTAAAAATAGAATCTAATACTATAGCATAAAACTCAAAAATATAAACAAATACTAAAATGAAATTCAACTCTAACAGAAACAATAAGCTAAGATTCCAAGCTAAAACTCCAAAATCTTAACTAAAACTAAACTAGAACTCTAACCAAAACTCTAAACTAAGACTCTAAGGTAAAACTCTAAATTCTTAACTAAAATTAAAGTAAACTAGAACTTCAACAAAAACTCTAAACTATGACTCTATGCTAAGACTAGGCTAAATCTCTAAACTCTTAACTAAAACTTAACTAAACTGCAACTTTAACTAAAACTCTAAGCTATGATTCTAAGCTAAAACTCTAAATTCTTAACTATAACTAAGCTAAACTTCAACTCTAACTAAAACTTTAAGCTAAGACTCAAAGCTAAAACTCTAAGCTCTTAACTATAGCTAAACTAAACTTCAACTCTAACTAAACTCTAACCTAAGACTCTAAGGTAAAATTCTAAAGTCTTTACTATAACTAAAATTAACTTCAACTCTAGATAAGAATCTAATATAAAACTCTAATTTAAAAAATCTAGACTCTTAACTAAAACTTAACTAAACTATAACTTTAACTAAAACTCTAAGCTAAGAATCTAAGGTAAAACTCTAAACTTCTAACTAAAACTGAAGTAAGAGTTAAGGTAAAACTCTAAACTCTTAACTAAAACTAAAGTAAACTAGAACTTCAACAAAAACTCTAAACTAGAAATTTGAAATAAGACTCTAGGTTAAAACTCTAAACTCTTAACTAAAACTTACCTACATCACATTTTTAAATGAAACTCTACGCTGAGATTCTAATGTAAGACTCTAAACTCTTAACTATTACTAAACTAAACTTCATTTCTAACTGAAACTCTAAGCTAACACTCAAAGCTAAAACTCTAAACTCTTAACTATAACTAAACTAAACTTCAACTCTAACTAAAACTCTAAGCTAAGACTCTAAGTTAAAATTCTCAACTCTTAACTATATCTAAACTTAACTTCAACTCTAGCTAAGACTCTAAGCTAAAACTCTAAGGTAAAAACTCTAAACTCTTAACTAAAACTCAACTAAAATATAACTTTAACTAAAACTCTAAGCTAAGACTCTAAGGTAAAACTCTAAACTCCTAACTAAAACTAAAGTAAACTAAAACTCTAACAAAAACTCTAAGCTAAGACTCTAAGGTAAAACTCTAAACTCTTAACTAAAACTAAACTAAACTAGAACTTCAACAAAAACTCTAAGCTAAGACTCTAAACTCTTAACTAAAACTTAACTAAAATTACAACTTTAAGTAAAACTCTAAGTTAAGACTCTAAGCTAAAACTCTAAACTCTTAACTATAAATAATCTTCAACTCTAACTAGAATTCTAAGCTAAGACTCTAAGGTAAAAACTCTAAACTCTTAACTTAAACTTAACTAAACTAGAACTTCAACAAAAACTCTAAGCTAAGACTCTAAGGTAAAACTCTAAACTCTTAACTAAAACTAAAGTAAACTAGAACTCTAACAAAAATTCTAAGCTAAGACTCTAAAGTAAAACTCTTAACTAAAACTAAACTAAACTAGAACTTCAACAAAAACTCTAAGCTAAGACTCTAAGCTAAGACTCTAGGCTAAAACTCTAAACTCTTATCTAAAACAACAACTTTAACTAAAACTCTAAGTTAAGACTCTAAGCTAAAACTCAAAATTCTTAACTATTACTAAACTAAACTTCAACTCTAACTAAAATTCTAAGCTAAGACTCTAAGCTAAAAACTAAACTCTTAACTATAAATAAACTAAACTAGAACTCTAACAAAAACTCTAAGCTAAGACTCAAAGCTAAAACTCTAAACTCTTAACTAAAACTAAAGTAAACTTCAACTCTAACTAACACTCTAAGCTAAGACTCTAAGGTAAAACTCTAAACTCTTAACTAAAGCTAAAGTAAACTAGAATTCTAACGAAAACTCTAAGCTAAGAATCTAGGCTAAAACTCTAAACTCGTAACTAAAACTTAACTAAACTACAACTTTAACTAAAACTCTAAGCTATGAATCTAGGCTAAAACTCTAAATTCTTAACTACAACTAAACTAAACTTCAACTCTAACTAAAACTCTAATCTAAGACTCAAAGCTAAAACTCTCAATTCTTAACTCTAACTAAACTAAACTTCAACTCTAACTAAAACTCTAACCTAAGACTCTAAGCTAAAACTCTCAAGTCTTTACTATAACTTAACTTAACTTCAACTCTAGCTAAGACTCTAAGCTAAGACTCTAATGTAAAAATTCTAAACTCTTAACTAAAACTTAACTAAACTATAACTTTAACTAAAACTCTAAGCTAAGACTCTAAGGTAAAACTCTAAACTTCTAACTAAAACTAAAGTAAACTAGAACTCTAACAAAAACTCTAAGCTAAGACTCTATAGTAAAACTCTAAACTAAAACAAAACTAGAACTTCAACAAAACTCTAAGCTAAGACTCTAGGCTAAAACTCTAAACTCTTACATAAAACTATACTAAAACTACAACTTTAACTAAAACTCTAAGTTAAGACTCTAAGCTAAATCTCTAAACTATTAAATATTACTGAACTTAACTTCACCTATTTGTTAAACTCTAAGCTAAAACTCTAAACTCTTAACTAAACCTAAACTCTTAACTAAAACTAAAGTAAACTTCAACTCTAACTACAACTCTAAGGTAAAACTTAAACTCTAACTAACTAAAACTTAACTAAACTATAACTTTAACAAAACTCTAAGCTAAGACTCTAAGCTAAAACTCTAAACTCCTAACTAAAACTAAACTAAACTAAACTAGAACTTCAACAAAAACTCTAAGCTAAGACTCTAAGCTCAAAACTCTTAACTAAAACTTAACTAAACTACAACTTTAACTAAAACTCTAAGATATAATTCTAAGCTAAAACTCTATATTCTTAGCTATAACTAAACTAAAGTTCAACTCTAACTAAAACTCTAAGCTAAGACTCAAAGCTAAAACTCCAAAATCTTAACTATAGCTAAACTAAACTTCAACTCTAACTAAAACTCTAAGCTAAGACTATAAGCTGAGACTTTAGGTTAAATCTCTAATCTCTTAACTGAAACTTAATTAAACTATAACTTTAACTAAAACTCTAAGCTATGATTCTAAGCTATAACTCTAAATTCTTAACTATAACTAAATTAAACTTCAACTCTAACTAAAACCCAAAGCTAAGACTCAAAGTTAAGACTTCAAACTCTTAATTAAAGCTAAAGTAAACTTCAACTCTAACTAAAAATCTAAGCTAAGACTCTAAGGTAAAACTTTAGACTCTTAAATTAAACTAAACTAAACTAGAACTCTAACAAAAGCTCTAAGTTATGACTCTAAGCTAAAACTCTAAATTCTTAACTATTACTAAACTTAACTTCCACTTTAACAAAAAATCTAAGCTAAGACTTTAAACTCTTAACTGAAACTAAACTAAACTTCAACTCTAACTAAAACTCTAAGCTTAGACTCTAAGCTAAAAACTAAACTCTTAACTATTACTAAAGTAAACTAGAACTCTAACAAAAACTCTAAGCTAAGACTCTACGCTAAAACTCTATGCCAATGGGTTAAAGAAAAAACTGGAAAAATGTTGGATAATTTCTAAGTCTAAAAATTCAGTCCGAAAAAACTTTGAGGGTTGGGGGGTTCCTTCGGGGTTGGGGTAGGGGATGTTGGGGGGCCATTGGGGTATCAGGGGGCCTTTGGGGGTCCGGGGGGCCTTTGGGGGCCTGGGGGTTCCTTCGGGGTTGGGGTGGGGGGTCGGGGTCCTTTGGGGTTGGGTTAGGGGGGTTGTTGGGGTAGCAGACCTCACAAGACTGTTCAAATGTAACCTGTGTATTATAATGACCACAGAGTTTCACCCTCAAATCCTCTTCTAAATCATCTTCTAAAATGCTTCAATTGGTTTCGCTTAAATCATCTTCTGAAATGTCTAAAAATGGTTTCGCCCAAATAATCCCTAAACGCAATTTCTGCGTGTTCCTTTTGTTTTGGCATCCCTGCACTGTCACATTTGAAATTCCTAGGAAAACCTTTCCTGCGTTAATCTCTTCATCTCATAAATGTTCTTAGTTACACTATT
Organism: Artemia sp. Qi Xiang Cuo; assembly: GCF_049724085.1. NCBI lineage: Eukaryota > Metazoa > Arthropoda > Branchiopoda > Anostraca > Artemiidae > Artemia > Artemia sp. Qi Xiang Cuo. The sequence continues at coordinate 52,234,013 of NC_142813.1, forward strand.
ATGGTTTGATTAAAATTTCAATTTATCTCTCTGACTTAAAGATCAGTGAAGCCGTATTTAAAAATATAATTTCTATTTCTTTAGACTCCCGCATAATTCCAAGATAACAAGTGATGTAATTTCTAATTCCTGACACTAAAGATCAACGAAGCCTTATTTGAAAATAGAATATTAATTTTTCTCTCTGACCTAAAGAGCGTTTATCCCTCAGACCTAAGATCAAAGAAGCCATATTTGTTTCTTTATTCCCCTTTCGTAAATCAATAATTCCCCTCGATTTTATAAATCAAGTTCTCGGAAATTCTCTCCCCTTCGTGGATCGATAATCCTTGAATAAATTATAACCTGTCGGCGTTAGATCAATTGAACTTGACATCATTAGACTCGATCGATAATCCTTGAATAAATTATGTTTGTACAGCGTTAGACTAAATTGTAGATTCCAGCACATGTGTTCTCGTGGGGCTGGTACCCCCCTCTCTACTCACGAGGAGCTCGTATTTACTACCAAGGGAGCTGGTCGACACCAAACAAATTTCAATCTCTAAGTGTGCCCCCTCCTCTCTCTCTCTCTCTCTCTCTCTCTCTCTCTCTCTCTCTCTCTCTCTCTCTCTCTCTCTCTACCTTTTATTTGTAATGTTTATGAGTTGTTTTAAAAAGTTATCTTTCTCCTCCTTTAGAGGTTACAGTGCCTTCATGGAGATCAGTGCTATGTATTTTTTTAATGTTTTTTTTTTGAAAGTACACCTTATCTTCTAGGCTGGACACATGTGCACTACTGATTTAAACCTTGCCAATTATGTTCAGTAAGCTCTAGATTTACGAATTGGTAGTATTCATTTCAAGATGAATCTTTAAAATGACTCTGAGACAAAATTGAAAATGAATTACTGAGACTCAAAAAAATTTGGTAGAACACTCAGTTTTGTTAAAATCCAGCATGGCTTTGATTCCCAGAACCCCATTTGACTGGGACATATATGATCATTTCGCGAAAGCCTTTTGCCTTGCAAATCCAAAGTTTGTTAGAAGTGCGATTGAAGATTATATTAGGCCAGTTTTTCAACACGGTGATATAGTTCTTGAAGTTGAATGCGGCTCTAATAACGGCTATATGTATTTGTCAAAGTTGTGTCAAGGGTCACGAGGAGCTTGTATTTACTATCAAGGGAGCTGGTTGACTCCCAATGAATTTCAGTTTCTAAGTGGAAGGGAGACGGCCAAGGATTGGAAAAGGTCAATTCGGCATTGTGGAAAGAGTATGAAACTTCTCCTTAATAAAGGAATCCTAAACACTCATCCCATAGCCTGTGATTGTAACTCATGCAGGAATGCAGCCCGAATGGTAACTGTTTTATTAACCTTAACTACTAAAATATTTACTAATAAATACTAAAACACTTACTAGTAAATACTAATAAAATATTAAAATGTAAAGTATTTCTTATTAACCAAGCTTAATAAGGGACCATTTCCCTGCTTCTCTTTCAGTACATCTTTTCTATGCTTCTTGTTTTCTAGAAGGCGGCATGCACGTAACAAAAATGTATATAAACAAATTTGTGATGCGTTTTTAATTTCTTGTACACGTAAATCTTGGATAGCCTACACATAAATCTTGGATAGCCTACACCCTTGGAATGGGGGTACCCTGGATATATATATATATATATATATATATATATATATATATATATATATATATATATATATATATATATATATATATATATATATATATATATATATATATATATATATATATATATATATATATATATATATATATATATATATATATATATATATATATATATATATATATATATATATATATATATATATATATATATATATATATATATATATATATATATATATATATATATATATATATATATATATATATATATATATATATATATATATATATATATATATATATATGTGTGTGTGTGTGTGTGTATATATATATATATATATATATATATATATATATATATATATATATATATATATATATATATATATATATATATATATATATATATATATATATATATATATATATATATATATATATATATATATATATGTATATATATATATATATATATATATATATATATATATATATAAGTAGAGAGGCCTCAGGAGGTCCCACGAGAACACCGTGCTGCCACCTACAACTTTTTTTTACATAATTTATGTCTGTTTGTTGTCAGTGAGAATGAAAAAACAGGAATTTTGTCACATTTATGGATGTTTTCTTGGATGGTTATGTATGTTGGTCGATTTATTTGATGTTTTTCATGGATGTTTTATGGTTTTTGTCAGTGAGAATTTGAAAAACAGGAACTTTGTCACATTTATGGATGGTTTTATGGTCTTTGTCAGTGAAAATGGAAAAACAGTACCTTTGTCCCATTTATGTGTGTTTTTATGGATTTTTTCTCTGGGAATTTGAAAAAACAGGAACCTTGTCACGTTTATGGATGCTTTTATGGTTTTTGTCAGTGATAAGTTGAAAAACAGGAGTTTTGTCACATTTTTTCTGTTTTTATGGATTTTGTCAGTGAGAATGAAAAAACAGAAACCTTCTCACTTTGATGGATTATTGAGTCTAATGGGGGCAGGTCAATGATACTTTCCTTCTTGTTGTTGCTCGATGCAAATGTTATGATCCAGAAATAGTATTTGTTGTTGTTGCCCGAGGCAAATGTTATGAGTTTCCAGGAAACAGTTAGATCACACGTGGCAGATGATGTCATGATTGATTGATTTGACACGAAGGGAATTGATTTGTTGTTTCTAAAGAGAATTGTTCCCGAGCGAATGTCTATTAATGTCTTTGATGTATTTAAAAAGAGAATTGTCTCCGGGGCAAAGTTTAGATCACACATGACAGATGATGTCATGATTGATTGATTGACATGAAAGGGGAATTAATTTGTTGTTTCTAAAGAGAATTCTTTCCGAGATAATGTTTTGATCTTAGCGATGAAGAGATTGATTCACGAAAGGGTTTCCAAATAATTTGAAATGTGTCAGCGCAGAGATGCCAAAACAAAACACGCTGAAATTACGTTTAGGGATTATTTGGGCGAAACCGTTTTAACCATTTTATGAAATTATTTCGGCGAAACAGTTAGAGACATTTTAAAAGATGATTTAAAAGATGATTTTAGAAGAGAATTTGAGGGTGAAACTCTGTGGTCGTTATAATACACAAGTTGTATTTTAACAGTGTCGTAAGGTCCCCTACCCCGACCCCAAACGGTTCCGATCCCCCTACCCCAACCCCAAAGGGTTCCGATCCCCCTAACCCAACCCCAAAGGGTTCCGATCCCCCTACCCCAACCCCAAAGGGTTCCCATCCCCCTACCTCAACCCCGAAGGAAGCCCCCGGTCCTCAAGGGTCCCCTTAAGCCCCCAAAGGGCCCACAGACCCCCGAAGGCTCTCCCCAGACCCCCAAAGGCCCTCCCCCGGTCCCCAAAGGTCCCCCGGACCCCCAAAGGCCCTCCCCGATCCTTAAAGGCCCCCCAGACTCCCAAAGGGCCCCCGAACCCCCAAAGGCCCTCCCCCGGTCCCCAAAGGTCCACCGGGCTCCCAAAGGGCCATTCGGCCCTCAAGGGCCCCTAGACCCCCAAAGGCCCTCCCCGGGCCCCCAAAGGCCCTCCCCCGGTCCCCAAAGGTCCCCCGGGCTCCCAAAGGACCACCCGGCCCTCAAGGGCCCCCGGATCCCCAAACGCCCTCCCCGGGCCCCCCCAAGAGTCCCCTCTCCATTTTTTAATACTTTTTTATGGCTTTATTATATCTTTTCAGAACAAGTTCCTTTCATAATGTCCCTTCTAAACCCATTTTCCAACTTGAAGTACTTATCTTTTTCACCCGAAATTATACCTTACAGCTTTTTGGTTACCTGAACACCAATAAATACTTTTCAAGGACCATTTCAGAGCAAGTTACTTTCTTAATTTCCCTTCTAAGCCGAGTTTGTAACTTGAACTACTTATGTTTTTCACCCACAACTATACCCTTCAGTTTTTTGGATACCTCAAAACCAAGAAATACTTTTCAAAGACCATTTCAGAGCAAGTTACTTTCTTAATGTCCCTTCTAAACCCATTTTCCAACTTGAAGTACTTATCTTTTTCACCCACAACTATACTTTACAACTTTTTTGGATACGTCAACACCAAGAAATACTTTTCAAAGATCATTTCAGACAAAATTACTTTCTTAATGTCCCTACTAACCCCATTTTCCTGCTTGGAGTACTTATCTTTTTCATCACAACTATACTTTACAGCTTTTTGGTTACCTCAACACCAAGAAATACTTTTCAAAGACCATTTCAGAGCAAGTTACTTTCTTGATGTCCCTCCTACACCCATTTTCCAACTTGAAGTACTTATAAGTACTATAGCTTTTTGGATACCTCAACACCAAGAAATACTTTTCAAAGACCATTTCAGAGCAAGTTACTTTATTAATGTCCCTACTAAACCCATTTTTCAACTTGAAGTACTTATCTTTTTCACCCACAACTATACTTTACAGCTTTTTGGATACCTCAACACCAAGAAATACTTTTCAAGGACCATTTCAGAGCAAGTTACTTTCTTAATGTCCCTCCTAAACCCATTTTCTAACTTGAAGTACTTATCTTTTTCACCCGAAACTATACTTTACAGCTTTGGATACCTCAACACCAAGAAATACTTTTCAAAAGATCATTTCAGAGCAAGTTACTTTCTTAATGTCCCTCCTAAACCCATTTTGCAACTTGAAGTACTTATCTTTTTCACTCACAATAATACTTTACAGCTTTTTGGATACCTCAACACAAAGAAATACATTTCAAAGACCATTTCAGAGCAAGTTACTTTCTTAATGACCATCCTAAACCCATTTTCCAACTTGAAGTACTTATCTTTTTCACCCTCAACTATACTCTACAGCTTTTTGGATACCTCAACATCAAGAAATACTTTTCAAAGACCATTTTAGAGCAAGTTACTTTCTTAATGTCACTCCTAAATCCATTTTCCAACTTGAAGTAGTTATCTTTTTCACACACAACTATACTTTACAGCTTTTTGGATACCTCAAAACCAAGAAATACTTTTCAAAGACCATTTTAGAGCAATTTAATTTCTTAATGTCACTCCTAAACCCACTTTCAATATTGAAGTAGTTATATTTTTCATCACAACTAGACCATACAGCTTATTGGTTATCTCAACACAAAGAAATTCTTTTCAAAGACCATTTCAGAGCAAGTTACTTTCTTAATGTCCCTCCTAAACCCATTTTCCGACTTGAAGTACTTTTATTTTAATCCGCAAGTGTACTTTCCAGCATTTTGGTTACCTCAACACTAAGAAATACTTTTCAAAGACCATTTCAGAGCAAGTTACTTTCTTAATGTCCCTTCTAAACCCATTTTGCAACTTGAAGTACTTACCTTTTTCACCCACTTTCGCAATGAAAAAGAAATTAGTTTTTAATCAATTCTATTTTTCCCAATAATATAAAAATTTTCCACTTCGGTTCAGATTTTTCTCAAAGGGATGAAAAAATTTAAAATAATGTTCCAAATTTTCTCAACGAAGTGAAGAAAAGTTTATGATCTCTTCTGAATTTTACCAAAGAACACGCTCCAATTCTAATTTCTCCAGGGAAAACAAAAATCTTCCAATTCAGTTCTTTATTTCACAAAGACATAAAGAAATTTAAAGTTCAATTCTAATTTTTTGGTGGAAGATAGAAAAAGTAATACCATACTTGTGAATATTTTCATGGAAGATGAAAAGTTCTTGTTCAATTTAAAATTTTCTCAACGAAGTGAAGAAAAGTTCAAGTTCTCTTCTGAAGTTTACCAAAGAACATACTTCAATGCTAATTTATCCAGAGAAAACAAAATCTTCCACTTAAGTTCTTCATTTCACAAAGACAACGAAATTTAAAATTCAATTCAAATTTTTCGATGGAAGATGGAAAAAGTAATACCATACTTGTGAATATTTTCACGGCTAATAAAAATTTCTAGTTCAATTTTAAATTTTCTCAATGAAGTGAAGAAAAATTCAAGTTCTCTACTGAATTTTACCAAAGAACACAATACAATTCTAATTTTTCCAGAGAAAATAAAATTCTTCCACTTAAGTTCTTTATTTCACAATGACATTAAGAAATTTAAAGTCCAATTCTAAATTTTTCGGTGGAAGATAGAAAAGTAATACCATACTTGTGAATATTTTCCCGGAAGATAAAAAGTTCTAGTTCAATTTACAATTTCCTCAACGAAGTGAAGAAAAGTTCAAGTTCTCTTCTGAATTTTACTAAAAAACAAAATTCAATTCTAATTTCACCTGAGAAAATACAAATCTTCCACTTTAGTTCTTTATTTCACAGTGACATAAATAAATTTACAGCTAATTTCTAAATGTTTCGGTGAAAGATAGAAAAATTGATACCATTCTTGTGAATATTTTCATGGAAGATGAAAAGTTCTAGTTCAATTTAAAATTTCCTCAACGAAGTGAAGAAAAGTTCAAGTTCTTTTCTGAACTTTACCAAAGAACACAATTCAATTCTAATTTCTCCAGAGAAAATAAAAATCTTCTACTTCAGTTCTTTATTTCACAAAGACATAAAGAAATTTACAGTTCAATTCTAATTTTTGGTGGAAGATAGAAAAACTAATACCATACTTGTTAATATTTTACCTGAAGATAAAAAGTTCCAGTTCAATTTACAATTTCCTCAATTAAGAGAAGAAAATTTCAAGTTTCCTACTGAATTTTAATAAAGTAAACAATTCAATTCTAATTTCTCTAGAGAAAACGAATATCTATCACTTAAGTTCTTTATTTCACAATGACAAAAAAATTTAAAGTTCAATTCTAAATTTTTCGGTGGAAGATATAAAAAGTAATATCATACTTGTGAATAATTTTCCGGAAGATAAAGTTATAGTTCAATTTAAAATTTCCTCAACGAAGTGAACAAAAGTTCAAGTTCTCATGTGAATGTTATTAAAGAACACAATTCAATTATAATTTCCCCAGAGAAAATAAAAATCTTCCACTTCAGCTCTTTATTTAACAAGGACATAAAGAAATTTTAAGTTCAATTCAAAACTTTTCCTTGGAAGATAGAAAAAGTAATACCATAATTGTGAATATTTTCACGGAAGATAAAAATTTCTAGTTCAATTAAAATTTTCTCAACATAGTGAAGAAGTTCAAGTTTTCCTCTGAACTTTACCAAAGAACAAACTTTAATTCCAATTTCTCCAGAGAAAATACAAATATTCTACTTCAGTTTTAAGTTTCCCAAAAAAATTAAGAAATTTAAAGTTATATTCTAAAGTTTTATACGAAAGATACAAAAGTTAACACTATGATTGTGATTATTTTCCATGAAGATCAAAAGTTTCACTTAGTTTTTAATTTTTATTAAATTTGGCTCTGATTTTTCTCAGAGATTAAAAATTTTAAGTTCTGTTCCAAATTTTTCATTGAAGATATAAAAATTTATACATTGATTGTGAATATTTAACATGAAGATAAGGAACTCCACTTTAATTCAGAGTTTTCTCGAAGAAGTGCAAAATGTTCAAGTTCTCTTCTGAGTTTTCTTAAAGAAGAGAAAAAGTTAGCTCAATTCTAAATTTTACCAATGAAAATGAAAAAACCTTCCACTTCAGTTCATAATTTCTCAATGACATAAAAATTTAAAGTTCAGTTCTAAATTTTTCTGTAGAAGATAGGAAAAGTTATACTATGATTGTGATTATTTTCTAGTGAAGATAAAAAGTTTCACTTTAATTCTAATTTTCTTAAATTCAGTTCCGATTTTTTGCAAAGAGATGAAAAATTTAAATTTATGTTCCAAATTTTTCATAGAAGATAGAAAAAGTTATACATTGATTTTGAATATTCGACATGAAGATAAGGTGCATCACTTTAATTCTGAGTTTTCTCGAAGAAGTGCAAAATGTTCAAGTTCTCTTCTGAATTTTCTTAAAGAAGTGAAAAAGTTCGCTCAATTCTGAATTTTACCAATGAAAATGAAAAAGCTTCCACTTCAGTTCTTAATTTCTCAAAGACATAAAAAATTCAAAGTTCTCTTCTAATTTTTCCAAGAAAATAGAAAAGGTTCCACTTCACTTCTGGTTTTTTCTCAAAGAGATGAAAAATTTAAAGTTCTATTCTAAATTAAATTTAAATTTTATATCCTATGTCTTATGGATTTACCCCTCAAATTTTTAAATTAAAAAATGAGTGACTCGTTCTATTAATAAAGACAATCATTCAAACTCATTCATATAACCTCCAAAATACGAGGTTAGGTTAGGCATAAATAAATATTAATAAATAAATAGAAATAGTTATACAGTTTTAATTTATTTTAGGTTATAATAACTTATCCTGAGCGCTCAGGATAAGTTAAACTAACCTGGTCCGGCACGGATGGTGTGAATAGGCTAGATTAGGTTAGGTTAGGTTAGCCTACGTACGCTCCACTTAGGTTAGGTGAGAGACAGGCAAAAAGTTAGGTGTATGATTAGGTTAGGTTAGATTAAGTTAGGTTAGGTTAATTTAGGTTAGGCTAGGCTAGCCTACGTACGCACGCTAACCTAACCTAATCTAACCTAACTTAATCTAGCCTATTCTAACCATACTTGCCGGAAAAGGTTAGGTTAACTTATCATGAGCGCTCATGATAAGTTAATCTAACTTAACCTAACTTAAACATGTAGAAATGTTTCTATTTATTTATTAATATTTATTTATGCCTAACCTAACCTCTTGTTTTGGAGGTTAGATGAACGAGTTTGAATGATTGTCTTTATTAATAGAACGAGTCACTCATTTTCTAATTTAAAAATTTGAGGGGTAAATCCATTAGACGAAGGATATAAAATTTAAATTTAATTTAGAATAGAACTTTAAATTTTTCATCTCTTTGAGATAAAACCAGAAGTGAAATGGAACCTTTTTATTTTCTTGCAAAAATTAGAAGAAAACTTTGAATTTTTTATGTCTTTAGGGAATTAAGAACTTAAGTGGAAGCTTTTTCATTTCCATTGGTAAAATTCAGAATTGAGTGAACTTTTTTCACTTCTTTAACAAAACTAAGAAGAGAACTTGAACATTTTGCACTTCTTCGAGCAAACTCAGAATTAAAATGATGCACCTTATCTTCATATCGAATATTCAAAATCAATGTATAACTTTTTCTATCTTCTATGAAAAATTTGGAACATAAATTTAAATTTTTCATCTCTTTGCAAAAAATCAGAACTGAATTTAAGAAAATTAGAATTAAAGTGAAACTTTTTATCTTCACTAGAAAATAATCACAATCATAGTATAACTTTTCCTATCTTCAACAGAAAAATTTAGAACTGAACTTTAAATTTTTATGTCTTTGAGAAATTATGAACTGAAGTGGAAGGTTTTTTCATTTTCATTGGTAAAATTTAGAATTGAGCTAACTTTTTTCTCTTCTTTAAGAAAATTCAGAAGAGAACTTGAACATTTTGCACTTCTTCGAGAAAAGTCTGAATTAAAGTGGAGTTCCTTATCTTCATGTTAAATATTCACAATCAATGTATAAATTTTTATATCTTCTATTAAAAATTTGGAACAGAACTTAAAATTTTTAATCTCTGAGAAAAATCAGAGCCAAATTTAAGAAGAATTAAAAACTAAGTGAAACTTTTGATCTCCATGTAAAATAATCACAATCATAGTATTAATTTTTCTATCTTTCATCTAAAAATTTAAAATATAACTATAAATTTCTTTATTTCTTTGGGAAACTTAAAAATGAAGTAAAATATTTTTATTTTATCTGGAGGAATTAGAATTAAAGTGTGATGTTTGGTAAAGTTCAGAGGAAAACTTAAACTTCTTCACTATGTTGAGAAAATTGTAAATTGAACAAGAACTTTTTATCTTCCTTGAAAATACTCAAAAGTATGGTATTACTCTTTCTATCTTCCAAGGAAAAATTTTGAATTGAACATTAAATTTCTTTATGTCCTTGTGAAATAAAGAGCTGAAGTGGATGATTTTTATTTTCTCTAGTGAAATTATAATTGAATTGTGTTCTTTAATAAAATTCAGATGAGAACTTGAACTTTTGTTCACTTCGTTGAGGAAATTTTAAATTGAACTAGAACTTTTTATCTTCCGGAAAATTATTCACAAGTATGATATTACTTTTTATATCTTCCACCGAAAAATTTAGAATTGAACTTTAAATTTTTTTGTCTTTGTGAAATAAAGAACTTAAGTGATAGATATTTATTTTCTCTAGAGAAATTAAAATTCAATTGTGTTCTTTAGTAAAATTCAGTAGAGAACTTGAACTTTTCTTCACTTCGTTGAGGAAATTGTAAATTGGACTAGAACTTTTTATCTTCCGGGAAAATAATCACAAGTATGGTATTACTTTTTCTATCTTCCACCAAAAATTAGAATTGAACTTTAAATTTCTTTATGTCTTTGTGAAATAAAGAACTGAAGTGGAAGATTTTTATTTTTTCTGGAGAAATTAGAATTGAATTGTGTTCTTTGGTAAAGTTCAGAAGAGAACTTGAATTTTTCTTCACTTCGTTGTGAAAATTTTAAATTGAACTAGAACTTTTCATCTTCCATGAAAATATTCACAAGAATAGTATTACTTTTTCTATCTTCCACCGAAACATTTAGAAATGAACTTTAAATTTCTTTATGTCATTGTGAAATAAAGAACTTAAGTGGAAGATTTTTATTTTCTCTGGTGAAATTAGAATTGAATTGTGTTCTTTAGTAAAATTCAGAAGAGAACTTGAACTTTTCTTCACTTCGTTGGAAATTGTAAATTGAACTAGAACTTTTTATCTTCCGGGAAAATATTCACAAGTATGGTATTACTTTTTCTATCTTCCACCGAAAAATTTAGAATTGAACTTTAAATTTCTTAATGTCATTGTGAAATAAAGAACTTAAGTGAAAAATTTTTATTTTCTCTGGAAAAATTAGAATTGTATTGTGTTCTTTGGTAAAATTCACTAGAGAACTTGAATTTTTCTTCACTTCATTGAGAAAATTTGAAATTGAACTAAAAATTTTTTTTTGCCGTGAAAATATTCACAAGTATGGTATTACTTTTTCCATCTTCCATCGAAAAATTAGAATTGAACTTTAAATTTCTTTATGTCTTTGTGAAATGAAGAACTTAAGTGGAAGATTTTTGTTTTCTCTGGAGAAATTAGCATTGAAGTGTGTTCTTTGGTAAAGTTCAGAAGAGAACTTGAACTTTTCTTCACTTCGTAGAGAAAATTTTAAATTGAAGAAGAACTTTTCATCTTCCATGAAAATATTCACAAGTAGGGTATTACTTTTTCTACCTTCCACCAAAAAATTAGAATTGAACTTTAAATTTCTTTATGTCTTTGTGAAATATAGAACTGAATTGGAAGATTTTTGTTTTCCCTGGAGAAATTAGAATTGGAGCGTGTTATTTGATAAAATGCAGAAGAGATCATAAATTTTTCTTCACTTCGTTGAGAGAATTTGGAACATTATTTTAAATTTTTTCATCCCTTTGAGAAAAATCTGAACCGAAGTGGAAAATTTTTATATTATTGGGAAAAATAGAATTGATTAAAAACTAATTTCTTTTTCATTGCGAAATTGGGTGAAAAAGATAAGTACTTCAAGTTGCAAAATGGATTTAGGAGGGACATTAAGAAAGTAACTTGCTCTGAAATGGTCTTTGAAAAGTATTTCTTAGTGTTGAGGTAACCAAAATGCTGTAAAGTACAGTTGTGGATGAAAAAAATAAGTACTTCAAGTCGGAAAATGGGTTTAGGAGGGACATTAAGAAAGTAACTTGCTCTTAAATGGTCTTTGAAAAGTATTTCTTGGTGTTGAGGTATCCAAAAAGCTGTATGGTCTAGTTGTGGTGAAAAAGATAAGTACTTGAAGTTGGAAAATGGGTTTAGGAGAGACATTAAGAAAGTAACTTGCGCTAAAATTGTCTTTGAAATTTATGTTAGTGTGCTTATGTAAACAAAAAGGTTATAATGATTGGTGTGACTGAAAAAGATAACAGCTTCACTTTTTAAAATTGGTTTAGGAGTGATAGAAATGATGGACCTTGATATGTCAGAGTCGTTAACAATACGCTATTTATGTTTATTTCTCAAAAAAGAAGTAGAGTATAGTTGAGTGTGAAAAAGATAAGTACTTCAAGTTGGAAAATGGGTTTAGGATGGTCATTAAGAAAGTAACTTGCTCTGAAATGGTCTTTGAAATGTATTTCTTTGTGCTGAGGTATCCAAAAAGCTGTAAAGTATTGTTGTGAGTGAAAAAGATAAGTACTTCAAGTTGCAAAATGGGTTTAGGAGGGACATTTAGAAAGTAGCTTGCTCTGAAATGATTTTTGAAAAATATTTTTTGGTGTTAAGGTATCCAAATCTGTAAAGTATAATTTCGGGTAAAAAAGATAAGTACTTCAAGTTAGAAAATGGGTTTAGGAGGGACATTAAGAAAGTAACTTGCTCTGAATTGGCCTTTGAAAAGTATTTCTTGTTGTTGAGGTATGCAAAAAGCTGTAAGGTCTAGTTGTGGTGAAAAAGATAAGTACTTCAAGTTGGAAAATGGATTTAGGAGTGACATTAAGAAAGTAGATTGCTCTGAAATGGTCTTTGAAAAGTATTTCTTGATGTTGAGGTATCCAAAAAGCTGTAAGGTCTAGTTGTGGTGAAAAAGATAGGTACTTCAAGATAGAAAATGGGTTTAGGAGGGACATTAAGAAAGTAACTTGCTCTGAAATGGTCTTTGAAAAGTATTTCTTGGTGTTGAGGTATCCAAAAAGCTGTAAGGTCTAGTTGTGGTGAAAAAGATAAGTACTTCAAGTTGGAAAATGGATTTAGGAGTGACATTAAGAAAGTAACTTGCTCTGAAATGGTCTTTGAAAAGTATTTCTTGATGTTGAGGTATCCAAAAAGCTGTATAGCATAGTTGAGGGTGAAAAAGATAAGTACTTCAAGTTGGAAAATGGGTTTAGGATGGTCATTAAGAAAGTAACTTGCTCTGAAATGGTCTTTGAAATGTATTTCTTTGTGTTGAGGTATCCAAAAAGCTGTAAAGTATTGTTGTGAGTGAAAAAGATAAGTACTTCAAGTTGCATAATGGGTTTAGGAGGGACATTAAGAAAGTAACTTGTTCTGAAATGACTTTTGAAAAATATTTCTTGGTGTTGAGGTAACCAAAAAGCTGTAAAGTATAGTCGTGGTGAAAAAGATAAGTACTTCAAGTTGGAAAATGGGTTCAGGAGGGACATTAAGAAAGTAACTTGCTCTGAAATGGTCTTTGAAAAGTATTTCTTGGTGTTGAGGTAACCAAAAAACTGTAAAGTATAGTCGTGGTGAAAAAGATAAGTACTTCAAGTTGGAAAATGGGTTTAGGAGGGACATTTAGAAAGTAACTTGCTCTGAAATAGTCCTTGAAAAGTATTTCTTGGTGTTGAGGTATCCAAAAAGCTGTAAAGTGTAGTTGCGGTTGAAAAAGATAAGTACTTCAAGTTGGAAAATGGGTTTAGAAGGGACATTAGGAAAGGAACTTGTTCTGAAAAGATATAATAAAGCCATAAAAAAGTATTAAAAAATGGAGCGGGGGCGCTTGGGGGGGCCCGGGGAGGGCGTGTGGGGATCCGGGGGCCCTTGCGGGCCGGGTGGTCCTTTGGGCGCCGGGGGGACCTTTGGAGACCGGAGGAGGGCCTTGGGGGGCCCGGGGTGGGCCTTTTGGGGTCTGGGTGCCCTTGAGGGCCGAATGGTCCTTTGGAAGCCCGGTGGACCTTTGGGGACCGGGGAGGGCCTTTGGGGGTTCGGGGGCCCTTTGGGAGCCTGGGGGGCCTTTAAGGATCGGGGGAGGGGCTTTGGGGGTCCGGGGGACCTTTGGGGACCGGGGGAGGGCCTTTGGGGGTCTGGGGAGAGCCTTTGGGGGTCTGTGGGCCCTTTGGGGGCTTGGAGGGACCCTTGAGGACCGGGGGCTTCCTTCGGGGTTGAGGTAGGGGGATTGAAACCCTTTGGGGTTGGGGTAGGGGGATCGGAACCCTTTGGGGTTGGGGTAGGGGGATCGGAACCCTTTGGGGTTGGGGTAGGGGGATCGGAACCCTTTGGGGTCGGGGTAGGGGACCTCACGACACTGTTAAAATACAACTTGTGTATTATAACGACCACAGAGTTTCACCCTCAAATTCTCTTCTAAAATCATCTTTTAAATCATCTTTTAAAACGTCTCTAACTGTTTCGCCGAAATAATTCCATAAAACGGTTAAAACGGTTTCGCCCAAATAATCCCTAAACGTAATTCCTTTTGTTTTGGCATCTCTGCGCTGACACATTTCAAATTATTTGGAAACCCTTTCGTGAATCAATCTCTTCATCGCTAAGATCAAAACATTATCTCGGAAAGAATTCTCTTTAGAAACAACAAATTAATTCCCCTTTCATGTCAATCAATCAATCATGACATCATCTGTCATGTGTGATCTAAACTTTGCCCCGGAGACAATTCTCTTTGGAAATACATCAAAGACATTAATAGACATTCGCTCGGGAACAATTCTCTTTAGAAACAACAAATTAATTCCCTTCGTGTCAAATCAATCAATCATGACATCATCTGCCACGTGTGATCTAACTCTTTCCTGGAAACTCATAACATTTGCCTCGAGCAACAACAACAAATACTATTTCTGGATCATAACATTTGCATCGAGCCACAACAAGAAGGAAGTGTCATTGACCTGCCCCCATTAGACTCAATAATCCATTAAAGTGAGAAAGTTTCTGTTTTTTCATTCTCACTGACAAAATCCATAAAAACAGACATAAATATGAGAAAGTTCCTGTTTTTTCAAATTCTTACTGACAAAAACCATAAGAACATCCATAAATTTTACAAAATTCCTGTTTTTTCAAATTCTCACTGACAAAAACCATAAAAACATCCATAAATGTGACAAAATTCCTGTTTTTCAAATTCTCACTGACAAAAACCATAAGAACATCCATAAATGTGACAAAATTCCTGTTTTTCAAATTTCACTGACAAAAACCATAAAACATCCATGAAAAACATCAAATAAATCGACCAACACACATAACCATCCATGAAAACACCCAGAAATGTGACAAAATTCCTGTTTTTTCATTCTCACTGACAACAAACAGACATAAATTATGTAAAAAAAGTTGTAGGTGGCAGCACGGTGTTCTCGTGGGACCTCCTGAGGCCTCTCTACTATATATATATATATATATATATATATATATATATATATATATATATATATATATATATATATATATATATATATATATATATATATATATATATATATATATTACTCCTAGCCGATTATTAATCTTCATCTCTGAAAACAATCGCGTGACGTTATACAACGGGCACCCGAAGACAAGTGTATATTATTCATTATGCATAAGTCATTAACTATTACGCGTAGTTCTGGTAAATGTACCCTGTTACGTCCGACCGTTACGATACGTGTTACGTCCGAATTGTCAGGAAAACTTTTTTTGGCTGGTAAAGGGGGGGGCATAAAAGGAATTTGAATTTTGTGTTAGATGGAGGGAAGCAAGATTTTTTCTTACAGAGGAGTATAGGCTATTATTTTATGCATGTCGTCCGGCTAGCACTGCTACTATTATGATTATGGAAGAGCAGCATTGCAAACTCCATTTTTAAACACACAAATATTGTTGTTTTAACAATCACTCCGCAAACTCAGCGCACTAACTGCAAGTCCCAGATACGTATACTCGAAAGATCGAAACAACTGCGATGTCCTTCCCCCTTTACCGGCTACCAACAAGATTTTTCATAAAGATTTCTGGTAGAAATTAGCCTCAAAATCTGGTGGTCTTCGGAAATCAAATAAAGTGACATATCCAGAGTTTATAGCCGTGGCAAATGGCTATACAGATACAAGTTTTTCCATAGTTAATCAGAAATTCCTTGAAATATCCTTCAAGATATTGAATGTCCTTTCAATATCTTTCCGAATTTGCGAATATCGTTACAAAATAAAACAAAGCCAAAAGACGATAAGAAATTGTACAAACACGATCTATATGGCTTGTGTCATGATTCTATGGAACCACATAGAATGCTCAAAGGAAACCAGAGTAAATATTCTCTTGGTCTCTTAGGCTTTTTGCATTTTATTTAACTTTTTAACTTTTTGCATTTTATTAAACTTTTTGCATTTTATTGCATTTTATTTGTTGCCTCCTTCGAACGGCTTCCTTGCTCTCATCTGTCAACAAGCTTTGGGATTTTTTCCTATAAATCATTACTATCTGTATTTCATAGGCTTAATTAGCATAATCCATTTCAAATTGATGGTAATTTGTAGCGTTACTTTCAATTAATGTTTCAACCTGACGACTAATTATGTATCTCATTTAATGAAGACTGCTAGCAACATTTGCGGGTAGGCCAGAACAACTTTTAATTCAAAATATTGGACACGAAAGTCATAAGGTTGTCAAAGAAAATTTGATAATACAAGGCCATTTTGGAGAATCGGAAAATATATCTTTTTATGCAAACCTCTTATAAAATGAAAACAAATGTTGCTCCTGATTTCCTGTTCAAAAAACTTGTATTTTTATTTAATCAAACAGTTCGTGGCAACAAACTGTAAGTAAGGAGTATTGGGGCTCAACAGTAACCAAAACTCTAGGAAACAAAATCTTGATAGCAATAGATGCATCTAAATAATCAAATTTGATACTTATTCAAAATAAACAGAACTCATCACATGTAATTTTACCCATCAAAAGTTACGAGCCTTAGAAAATTTTTCCAATTTTTGAAAAAGAGGGAAATCCCTCAAAACATAAAGTGATCTGAACGGAAATGCACCATCAGATTCAGCACATCAGAGGACCTTATTGTAGAGTTTTCAGCTCCTACATACAAACGGCGGAATTTTGCATTAATCGCCAGAGGAATGATCACGGATGTGTGTTTTTTTTTCCCGGGGTGATTTTGTCGAAGTAGTGATCTTAGAGAGTCGGGAGAGGGTTCATTTGATCGGACATCAAAATTTCTAGTGTCCTTTTTATGTAACCAAGAATATTGAAGGGTACCTAACCCCCCTCCCACGCCCCTTTTTCCCTAGATTAACTTGATCAAAATTTTAAGAAAGGTATTTTGTTCAGCATAGTTGAAAGATCAAGTAACATGAAAGAGTCAATAATGTCTTTGAGGATGGCTTGACCCCCCCCCCCCACAGTCCCTGGGGAAGGGATGCTTATGGGCGTACGGAGAGAATGGCAGAGGGGGGGGCAGCTGCCCCCCTAGAACTTCAAATTTACACTAGATATGGCTGAAAATCAGATGGTTGGAAAAAGGTAGATGGCTAAAAAAGCACTTGATAAAAGGTGGAAGGTCAAACAACAAGCATTTATCCATAATATCTTGGAAAGATTTACCTCTAATCCAAGAAGATTATTGCTGAAGCTTATTGACGATTTATGATTTCTGGTGATTACTTATTAATAAAGATTTCATAGGTATGATAGAATTTGGTGGCAATGTAAGGTTTTGTGAACTGCCAATATGACTTCAGTTCCCCCGCCCTTCGTCACAGATTAGGCTGCCCCCCTCCCTCCTAGAAAAGAAGCTACGTACGCCCATGGGGCTGCTAGCTATGAACTTTACCAATCGTTTACATATAGTATTGGTTATTGGGAAGAATACAGATATTTTTAGGCGAATACGTGGGCGGATCTTTTCATTAAGGATTTTCGTGGGGGAAGGGAATTTTTCATGTAGGGGAGCCGGATTTTCGGCATCATTTAAAAAATGATCAGAAATTAAATTTGAAAAAAAAAGCTTTTTCAACCGAAGGTAAGGAGCAACATTCAAACTTAAAACAAACAGAAATTATTAAATATATGAGGGGGTGGCCTCCTCCTCAATGCCTCGCTCTTTACGCAAAATTTTTATTTAGAACTTTGAAAAAAAGCTTATTAATCCAGATATCTTAGACAAAAAACATTAATGTTTTTCGTTGTGTTTTCTTTTTGGTATGTTTTGTTCACTGCTTGATCAATAAAACCCCTTTTTCTTTCTTAAAACTTACTATTCTAATAGTCAAACTTGCTATTCGTAATAGTAAACTATTCTAATAGTCAAACAAAAAGTCAAACTTTAGTGTAAAGAGCAAGGCATTGAGAAGGGGCAGCCCCCTCATATACGTAATAATTTCTGTTCATTTTAAGTTTCAATGTTACTCTTTACTTTCCGTTGAAGAAACTTGCTGTTTTTTCTTATTTAATTTGAAACAAAGAGGAAGATGCTTATACATTCGTACCCATATTACGGTTATTTTGTACCTGTGATTGGCAGTTATAAAATCACCGAAGCAGATAAGAATTCCAACATGGGAAAATCATCTTGCCTTTGACCAATCTATAATTTTCCTTAAGGTCTTTAATTCTTTTCGATAATGGATCTAATTTTTATCTGCAAATAACAGGGCTAGTTATCAATATTAACCATCCATATTAATAACTAAAGCCTACAGTCTTTAATTAAATACTGGATTTGGTATCAATGAGGATATCCAATGTCAACATTTTATAATGCATTTTTAATTGTGCCTACAATTAAGCCTGTCCTAAACGGACATTTATCAAACAGTTCATGGTGATGAACTGTAAGTAAGATGTGAGTCGGCCCAATAGTAACCAAAACTCTAAAGAACGGAATTTTTATAATAATAGATACATCAAAAGAATTGGCTTTTTATGCTGACTCCAAATACATATATGAAATACAAATACATGCTACCCATCAAAAGCTACAAGCCTAAGAATATTTGCCCCATTTTTAAAAAGAAGGAAAACACCCCTAGTCGCTCAAGCGATCTTTATGAAAATCATACCAGTAGGCATAGCACTTCAAAAAATACTAGTGTAGAGGTTTCAAGCTCCTATCTTCAAAAGTTTATAAGAAGAAAAATCGTGAATCCTTGTTAGTTGTTGTTTTTCCCCAGGGGTGATCGCATCGAGCTAATTGTCCTAAGAGATTGGAAGAGGGCTCATTCGAACGATGATCAAAAGTTCCCGTATATCCTTTAATTGACCAAAAATTAAGCTAACTAGCCCCCTCCCACACTCCTCTTTTCCCCAAAGGCAAAATTTTGATATATGAAGGGGGGCTACTCCTTTTTCAGCCCTCATTCATTACGCTAGAAGTTTTAAATTTCTGTAAGGAATATATTGTAGCACAAGCAAATTAAGAAATCAATTGGCTGCTGATTATTCCTTCGATTTGTCGCTGCATAAATTAATGATGCCTTAAACAGTTCCAAGGCCATATCCAGAGGGGTTAGTAAGTTTGAACCCCTTTAGTAAGTTTGGTTTTATTTATGCCTCTCTAGCAAAATATTTTCGTTCGTTTTAAGCTACTCTGGGATTAAGGATGCATGAAAGGCTCCTTAATACACGGAACTATCCCCTCTGGGATTAAGGATGGGCATCCTTAATCTTACTCAGGGATTAAGGATGCATGAAGGGCTCTCCTGTCCCGCTCATATGTCCTGCGAAGCGGAATGAAGCAATCATCCCGCAATTTTTTCCAAATAAAAAATTTGGAAAAAATTGCGCAAATGCTCTTAAGTACATTTTTTTATTGAATTTTTGCAGACCTTACCTTAGCTCCTCCTGTGCCTCCAAAGGCACACAGGGCGTCCGTTAACAGCCTCCAGTCATCCCGCAAATGAGCTGCGGTGTAAAAGTCCTTCCACTCTGGGATTAAGGATACACGAAGGGCTCTCCTGTCCTGCGAAGCTTGTTTTTGGGCCTTCCTCGTCGATGCGTGTCGTCTGGTTGCCTCTGGAGAAGCATATTCGGTAGTCTCGTTCCTGGCGTACGGATAACATGGCCAAGATAGCGCAATCTTCGTTGCCTGACTAGATCAGCGACATCAGGCTGGTTTGTGTAGTGGCGAATTTCCAATTTTGTTATCGTATCCTTCCAGTTAATGCTCAGGATACGTCGAAGACAGTTGTTTTCATATGCAATGAGTCGTTTTTCCTGCTCAGTTGTGAGTTTTAATCATTCCATCGCGTACGTCAAGATTGAAAGGACGTTGTTTCTGAAAAGGTGAAATTTTAGCTGGAGTGAGTACTTCGCTGATCTCCAGACTGGTCCAAGTCGTTGAAATGCCAAGCTTGCCAGGGTTATTCGTGTTCGCAGCTCTTTTTGGGAATCAACACTAAACGAGAATTTTGGCAGAATCTACAGTTAATCCGAGATAAAAAAAAACTTATCAGAAATCGATATATCGATTATCGAATATCGAAAGTAAAAATATCGATGTATCGTTTAATCAAATTATCACTCAACACTACTTACTAGCTTACTTTATGGTGCTTAATGAAAGCTAATTGTCTTTGTTGAGCGACCATGTCTTAGGCATTTAAAATAATCTGTCAAAAATACGCTTCCTTTTCTGTGAAAAAACTTGCTTACCGTTAACATATGCGCAATCTTTTAAACTTTTCCTTAAATACTCTAATTTTTTTCAAATCGAACAAAATAAATTTTTTTAATTTTTGTCATATTAGCTTAGACCAATGATCACCAAGAAATTTTGGGCTATGTTCCACCTGGGCTTCTCTAAAACCCTGATCCCCCCTAACGATATTTAATTTTTTACTTAATATTTTACGTGTATTCATTTGAAAGAAGCTTTAAAAAACTATTAACAAGTTAACTTTTTTTGGTTCGTTCGCTAGGCAAATTGTACTAATGAAATCCCCACCAGGGCTTCTCTAAAATTCCATCCTTTTTCACGATATAGATATTATTTTTACTTAATATTCTGCGCGTATTCATTTGAAAGAAGCTTTAAAAAAAAGAATTAACTAGGACTTTTTCGGTTCGTTCACTAGGCATATTGTGCTAATGAAAACTATTGTCTGAATACAATAGATTCTATAGAGAGCATGACGTCATTGCATTACTACTGTGTTTTCGTTTTTGTCTTTAAATGGGTATGAATATGACGTCATTCACGTGAAAAATGTTTTTTTTTCAATATTAAGACTCTAAACTACAGTCGCCCAAAGAGCGCACGTCCTGCCCATGACCCGCCAAAATATCGCCATGCCCCAGCGGTGGGGCCTGCAGCCCACGTCGGGGATCATGGACTTGGACCATGCCGCGTGATTTAATAACCTAGTTATTTTTAATACTACACTAGTCCAACGAAAAAAAAGAAACTTCAAGAAACAGCTAGAAGTTGGGGTTACTCATTTATTTTGTGTTAAACTCTAATGGTTTTCATACAAAATTCCCTAACATTTTAAATACTCCAAATACATCTTTATAAATTTCAATAAAATCATTTCTTATTTCAACGGTTGTCCTATTAACTTCATCGTATCACATGTTTGAAGAATCTAGTCCAGTTAATTTTAATGCTAATATCTTTTACAAGAAAACCTTAAAATATCCAGGAAACAGCTAATAATTGCGGTAACTTGTTTATTTTGCGCTACTCCTGCTGATTTAAGTAGAAAACTATTAAACAGATTTTTAAATGCTCAAAACACATTTATAGCATATAAAAATAAAAATAATAGCTTCTGATACTATTTACATCATGAACATTATAAACATTATTGCATTATGAACATGCAAAGAGCTTCTTAATTCTAATCGTATTTAGGTTTTTGTGCAAAAATTAAATTTGGAAAAACATGATTTGTACTTGCATAAAAACATAAAATAGACCTTGCATAACCAGAGGTGCCGATTCACGAAAACTTAAATGGGGGGGGGGGGTTTCTTCACTTTCTAAGCAATATGAAATCGCAATTTTTCAAAATGCCCCCTTCCCAATTAGCGTCCTTGTGACAACTTGAAACTTCTAAAAGTTAAGTTCATTCATGTATTTTGCATTTAACTCAGATAAAATTCGTCTACCCATCTTATCACACGTTATATATTACCCAAATGCTCAATTACGCTAATCTAAACTGCAAAATTAAAGAAAAAAAGCAATAAATCAGGCTTAGAAATTTTTCCTGCTTGGGCTATTCATTTCCCGTCACAAGCTGCGTTGAAAAGCATATCGTCTAATGATTCGTGGCAAATTTCGAACGCTGATACCGGCAAGTAAGATGAATTTGCATAAGCGTTTTTTTGTCGTATAAATTAACGAAACACCATTATATTAAGACAGTATTGCAGCTTTAAAGGAAGAATTATTACTATAAACATAATACAAGCAGTAGCAGCCAAGACTATTTGCTGGGTATTGTTCAAGTCTGGACCGTGTTTTTAATCCTTTAAGTACGGTTTTATTGATTTATTTAAATAAATAAAGGTAATAAAATATGTTACATTTTTACACCCAACGCAAGTTCGCTGACCTATGTTTATGAAACGGTATTCTACCCAACATGAAAGGGAAATTTATTTCCAATTCCCCTTCCTGTTATTCCTAAGCCTTCCAAAAGAAAGAGGGCGATTTGTGCTTTACCGAAACGGTTTGCATTTCAAACAGTGTGTTTTTATTTGGGAAAACAACAACAACAATATATAAATATATATATATATATATATATATATATATATATATATATATATATATATATATATATATATATATATATATATATATATATATATATATATATATATATATATATATATATATATATATATATATATATATATATATATATATATATATATATATATATATATATATATATATATATATATATATATATATATATATATATATTTATATATATATATATATTAGTTAGTCTCTTTTGGTTTTATATAAATTTTTCTGATCTAGATTATTTTAGTTTTAGATTCTAGTTGTCTTTTTTCTGTGCTGAAGACGCCTTATTTTTTTATACGCACGAAATATTCATTTGATTTTTGTTCTATTCGTTTATCTTTACTGGCCATAGACCCGTTGGTCAATAATTTTTCTACAAAAAATTGCTTTTTTCTTAAACAATGTGGTAGCAAGTGTTATCTTTAACATCATAAAAAGCATACAGATATAGTTATGTAAAATGCAGTAGTTCTTTTAGGGGTTTTAACGAAAATTAAAATAAAGAACGTACTCTAACCTATAGTAACTGAATAGTGCGTATGGATGTTCGGAGTGTTTATAGTATCTTTGTTGCAGCTGTAGCTGCAATATACTAAAAGTTGAACTGCATCCAGCATGCAGCGATAGCTGGCAACCTAGTAAGAGGTGATCACGTCCCTTAGGAAAAACCACAATATCCCATAACTCCTAAAAATATAGTCGGATCTAAAAAAGAACTGCACTATTAGAACCGCTTTGTCAGAAAACTCTATACAGAAAACTCACCGTCTCTTGCCTTGAACAACGAGGAAAAAAATGGCTGCAACCACGATATTGTGCATCCACGGCATATTTTTTTCTTTCTTTCTTGTATCATAAAGAATCAGTCTATCTCGTCCATTATAAACTATTTTCGTTTTTTTGGTCAAATTCTTTAGAATTGATTGGGTGGTCTTGCCATAATTTGCAGAGCCTGGATAAGCAATCCGAATAAATGGCAGAAAACTAAAAGCCCACATCTACTTTCCCTAAAACCAGAGGCAACGCTATAGCGTTGCCTATAGTAAAGGCCATGCGGCTCCAGTGTTTTATTATTATTTATTACTCGTATTTATTATGTTTTTCCCCAGAGGCACTTCATATAGAAGGGATCTTCGTAGAAACTTCAAAGGGGCCCATTCGATTGAAAACCCAGAGTTCTAGTGCCTTCTTTAAGGGTCAGCAGTGATTGGAAGGCAACTAACACCCCCTCCAGACCCACCAGTTCCTCAAAAACATCCAATCAAAATTTTAAGATAGCCATTTTGTTCAGCGTAGCTGATTTCCAGATAAAAATTACGTTTTTGAGGAGGACACTCCCCCACAGCCCTCAGGGCAAGAGTTGTAATTTATGCCCTGGGGGTGTATAAGGTTTTTATAGAGCTTTGTCGTAGAAACTTCAAAAAGGACTCATTCGATTGGAAATTCAAATGGCTAGTGCCCTTTTTAATAGTCAAAAGTTATTGAAGGGCAACTAACCCCCCTTTTACGCCCAACTTTTCCCCAGACACATCCAATCAAAATTTTTAGATAGCCATTTTGTTCAACGTAGTTGAAAATTCAGAAAATTAGGTATTTGAGGATAACAACCCCCCCCCCCCCACAGCCCTCAGGGCAAGGGTTGTAAATTATGCCCGGGGGTCATATAAGGTTTTCATAGAAAACGTTGTAGTAGAAACTTTAGAAAAGGCTCATTCGATTGAAAATTTAAATGGATAGTTCTCTTTTTAATTGTCGAAAGTGATTGGAAGGCATCTAACACCCCTTCCACGCCCACCATTTCCCTTAACACATCCAATCAAAATTTTGATATAGCCATTTTGTTCAACGTAGTTGAAAGTTCTAGAAATTATATGTTTGAGCTGGACACTCCCCCCCCCCCACAGTCTCAAGGGTTATAAGTTATGCCGTGGGGTCATATATGGTTCTTATGGAAGGAATGGTCGTACAAACTTCAGAGAGGGCTCATTTGATTGGAAATTAAAAGTTTTAGCTCACTTTTTAAGCGTCAAAAGATATCGGAGGATAACCAGCTCCCCCCAAACCTTTTTTCCCAAATGCATCTGGTAAAAGTTTGAGATAGCTATTTTGTTAAAAATAGTTCAAAGGTCATATAACAAAAATTCCGGTGTCAACACAACCCCCCAGGGCCCGGGAGCAGGTGTTGTAAGTTATTCCCTAGGGGCATATATGGGTCTTATGGAGGGGATTTTCGTATTAACTTCAAAGAGGGCTCATTTGGTTGGAAATTGAAAGTTCTAGTTCACTTTCTAAGAGTCAAAAGAGATTGGAGGCCACCTAGCCCCCCCCCCCTCCATGCCCTGTTTTCCCCAAACCCATCCGATAAGAAATTTGAAATAGCCATTTAAAAAAAAAAATAGTTTAAAGACCTTATAACGAAAACTCCGGGGAAGCAACAGCCCCCCAGGGCCCGAGGACAAGCGTTTTACGTTATTCCCTTGGGAAATATATGGTTCTTATTGAAGGGATGCTCGTAAAATCTTCAGAGGGCTCATTTTATTAGAAATTGAAAGTTCTAGTTCAGTTTCTTAGAGTCAAAAGAGATTGGAAGGCAACTAGCCCCCCCCCATGCCCCTTTTCCCCCAAATGCATCCAATAAAAATTTTGAGATAGCTGTTTGGTTAAAAATTGTTCAAAAGTCAGATAGCAAAAACTGAGGTGTTGTCACAACCCCCCAGGACCTGGGGGCAGGCGTTGTAAGTTATGCCCCAGGGCATATATGGTTCTTATGAGAGGGATACTCGTATAAACTTCAAAGAGGGCTCATTTGATTGGTAACTGAAAGTTATAGTTCGCTTTTTACAAGTCAAAAGTAATCGAAGGGAAGCTAGCCTCCTTCCCCACCCCTTTCCCCCCAAATACATCAGATAAAAATTTTGAGATAGACATTTTGTTACAAATATTTTAAAGTTAAGATTAAAAAAAAAACACCAGTGTCGACACAGCCCCACGGGGCCCAGGGCAGGCTTTGTAAGTTATGCCCTGGGGGTATATGGTTGTTGCGGAAGGGATGCTCGTATAAACTTCAAAGAGGGCTCATTTGATCGGAAAATGAAAGTTGTAGTTCACTTTTCAAGAATCACAAGGGGTCGGAGGGCAGCTAGTCCCCCCCCCCCAAGTCCTTTTTCCCCCAAATGCATCAAATAAAAATTTTGAGAGGGCCATTTTATTAATGATAGCTTAAGGGTCAGATAACAAAAATTTCCTGTGTCGACACATCCCTCCAGGGCCCAGGAACAGGTGTTGTAAGTTATACCCTGGGGTTATATATGGTTCTTATGGAAGGGATGCTCATATAAACTTTAGAGAGCACTCATTTGTTTGGAAAGTGAAAGTTCTAGTTCACTTTTTAAGAGTCAAAAGAGGTCAGAGGCCAACTACCCCCCCCTCCATGCCATTTTTCCACAAATACATCAAATAAAAATTTCGAGATAGCTTTTTTGTTAAAAATAGTTGAAAGGTTAGATAACAAAAACTTTGGTGTCAACAAAGCCCCCCAGAGCCCGGGGACAGGCGTTGTAAGTTATGCCCTGGGGGCACTTATGGTTCTTATGGAGGGGATGGTCGTATAAACTTCAAAGAGGGCTTATTTGTTTGTAAAGTGTAAGTTTTAGTTCAATTTTTAAGATTCAAAAGAGATCGGAGGGCAACTAGCCCCCCCCTCTCCACTCCCTTTTTCCCCAAATGCATCAAATAAAAAATTTAATGCATAAATAAAATGAAATAAAAAATAATACAAACATCAGATATTGAAATGTTTTGGTTGACACAATCCCCCAGGGCCCGGGGACAGACGTTGTAAGTTATGCCCTGGGGGATATATGGTTCTTCTAGAAGGGATGATCGTATAAACTTCAGAAAGGGTTCATTTACTTAAAATTGAAAGTTCTAGTTCACTTTTATAGAGTCAAAAGAAATCGATACCCCCCCCCCCGCCACGCCCGTTTTTCCAAAAACCCATCCAATAAAAATTTTGAGATAGCCCTTTTGTTAAAAATAGTTCAAAAATAAAATAATAAAAACTTCGATGTTGGCACAAACCCCCAGAGCCCGGGAGCAAGTGTTTTAAGTTATGTCCCAGGATATGTAAGGTTTTTATTTTTATGTAAGGAGAAGTCATATAAACTTCAGAAGTGGCTCATTTGATTGGATATTGAAAGTTCTTGCTTCCTTTTATGAGCCAAAAGGGATCGGAGGGCATCTCCCCCCCCCACACACACATTGTTTTTTTCCAAATGCACCCGATCAAAATTTTGAGATTGCCAATTTGTGTGAAGTAATCCAACGATCAGATGACAAAAGCTTCGGGGTCAACATACCCCCCCCCAGAACCCGGGGGAGAGGCCTTAACTTATGTTGTGGGGGCATATAAGGTTTTAGTGGAAGAGGTGGTCGTATAAGCTTAGGAGGGGACTCAAATGACAAACCCCCTTGTATTGAATTCGACCCCTCTAATATCCTCGCATTTGCAGCGCAAATGGGTGGTTCTTCAAGAATGGTTCTTCTAGAAGGAATGATTGTATAAACTTCAGAGAGGGCTCATTTGATTTAAAATTGAAAGTTCTAGTTCACTTTTATAGAGCCAAAAGAGATCGAAGGGCAATTATCCTCCCCCTCCATGCCCTTATCTCCCAAAACCCACCCAATAAATATGTTAAGATAGCCATTTTGTTAACAATAGTTCAAACATCAGATAATTAAAACTTCGAGATTGGCTCAAACCCCCAGAGCCCGAGGCCAAGTGTTATAAGTTATGCCCCGGGATATATAAAAGGTTTTTATGTACGGAGAGGTCGTATAAACTTGAGAAGTGGCTCATTTGATTGGATATTGAAATTTCTTGTTTCCTTTTTATGAGCCAAAAGGGATCGGAAGGCATAAAAGACGAAGAATTAGCTTCTCGATGTATATTCCTCTTTAGAATAGTTTTAATATTTATTCAAGAATTTCGTTTAATATGCTTATAACTAAAGAATTTGAATTATTTAATCCATTAAGGATTAAGAAATTAAAATGTAATAATTTGTGAGAAATATTTTCGAAAAACACATTTATTAATTGAAATTTTCTACTTACTTTTCGGAATAAAACCTGTCACAATTGTGGCATAACAAGTCAAGAAGCAGTGGTGTCAAGTCAAAAAAAATATACGGTGGGTAGTTAATTAATTTTGCAATATTTCATTCTAAGAAAAAATGACCGGGAAATATAATCTTACTGATAATAAGAACAATATTAGATTTTTTTTCAAAACTAGAAATGGAGGGAGGAGGGGCGACCGGCAATAGAATATTCGGAGGATCAAGGCAGGAGCTAGAATATTGGTTCAGGAGGTGGTGCTATTTTCTCGGAGAAGGTGGGGGGAGGGGTTCTAATTAACATTGTAGATTGTGCGTTGGTGAAGAGACATTGGCTCGCTAATTGAGTCTAATGATAGGAAGTGGTTTTCCAGCCAAAAAGAAACTTAATCCAAACGCTGATTATTCCCTGTTAAGAGATACGTCTATTATTTGCATTTAAACTTAGCAGAAAAAGGGACTTGGGTCCGTACGAAGAATAGATCGTCACGAAATTCAAAAACTTTTTAACCTACTTTTTTGTTATTCCTAACAGCGTTTTCCTTAACTGTACCACTATCATCTGCCAATCCCCCTTCCAAATATACAAACTCATAACAAGAATTACTTATTTTTAATGAACATGTAAATTGGTCTATATATTTTCAGACTAGAAGGGGGGGGATAAAGTAAAGTGATACACTTTCAGGAACGATATATGTAAATATAAAAAAAAGAAATATAATAATTTTTAATATTTACAATGGGCATATAAATGAGGCTATTAACAATGAAACATGTCACAAAGGCAATCGACCGTTTTAATGACAAAATATTATCTTATATCCAGTTTTAATCCAATTTATTGGTTTTACTTATATTTGAACACACTAAAAATCAAGAAAGGTAAAGACACACGGTGGATATATTATTTTTATTCAAATATATTATTGTATAATTCACATTAAAAAAAAATATGTGTTAACACCGGAACATACTGACTCTCATTGAATCTTCAGGCATATACAGAATTAGTTCAAAGGAAGGGGGTGGGATGGTTGTAAAAATCGATACTTAATCAATTAAAAGTAAAGAGTTTGGGATTTTACTAGGGGGGGGATTTTCCTTGGAAAACTTTCCAACGGATTGGTGAACTTCTTAGGAAGGGGACGCAGGTTCCCTATCTAACTTGAAGATTCCATTAATTTACATAAATTCAGAGGATAAAGACCGAAGCTAGAATTTTTGTTCAGGAGGTGATGGAATTTCCTGGGAGAAGGTGGGGGAAGAGGTTCTACCCAACTTTCTACATTTTGCTTTAGTGGAGAGGTGAAGGCTCCCCAGTTACAGAGAATATTTCCTTACGAACAAGGATCTCACGTCAGATTCAACAAAACGTTATGCAATTAGGTTCAATAGATTGTCAAATAAAAATATTTTTTTGTCACTTTTGTACCCAAAATTTGCTTCTGAGTGGCCTCCTCTGAAGAAATTATTAAAAAATTCAAAAAAAAACTTTTGAACTACTTATTTATTATTCCTAACAGCACTCCACTTAACTTTACCTCAATCTTCTGCCGCCCTCCCCCGCAAATATTAAAATATATAGACCGAACCAGAATTAATCCTACATATTTTCAATGAATGTACGATGCTTTATTTTTTCTTTAATTTTAGTCAGCGAATAATGATGAAAGTCTAAGTGAATTTAGCAGCGAAGAAAATCATGGATAATATTTAACTTGAGCTATATATCTGCACATAGAGAGAGAGGTTAATTAAAATGAGGCAGGTTTAGGAATGGTGAAAATAAAATAAAAAGTAAATCAAAAGAAATTTTCCATTTTTCCATTTAGCCTACATAAGGGCTATTAATTAATCAAAATGTTTAGAGAATAATTCTTTCTCCATAGTATGCAGGAAATACCCAATAAGATATAAACTTACGGTATCCGTTTCCATTTTTTCAAAGGTTTCAACTATTCTGTATAACTGTATATAGAAATTTCGAGGGGACGTTAAGACACATCAAAATATACACTAATTAGAACTAGATAAAGAATTGGCTATAAAAATACTCCCAGAAATTCTCTAAAACTGAAAATGCTAAAATAATTAAAATTAATGCCATAATTAAAATAAGGGTATAATAAAAACTCTGCGATAGATACAAAATTGCTATGGCCCACAAAATCCGAATAAGGTCAAATCCATACAGTTCTGATCTCTCTGAGTCAGCAAATGAAATGGTCTAACCACCCTTATTGAAGCTATTTTTTCAATCCATTCATTGTTGTGTCAATCGCTGTCCATAAGTTATGCAAGCTGTCCATTGCTCATATATGGTTTTATCAAAGAGGTAATCGTATAGACTTTGAAAAAGCCTCGTTCGATTTCAATCGAAAGTTCTAGCTTCGTTTTTTAAAGTCAAGAATAATCGGATTGTAAGCAATCCACTCCCCCTCCCCCCTAATGCCATAAAAAAATTTTTTTTCGATAAAATTTTTTGCCATAAAAAACGAAAAAAAATTAATTAAAAAAAAACTTTCCAAAAAAGAAATTTTTCAAAGAAAAGTAAAGGCCATTTTAAACTTAAGCTCAGCAGATTCAAATATCTGTTCAAATTCAACTTCAACGACCAGAAATTACTATTAAAGAATAAATGAAACCCAAAACGAACAGAAATTAAATAAACAATCATAGCAAAAAACATACAACAAGTAATAAGATAAATGAATAAATAGATCTTAAAGCGAGTAGTACTTAGATTGAATATGAAAATTAAGCTTAAAACGAAAAAAAATATTTTGCTATTGAAGTATAAATGAAACTTAAAACGAACAGCAATTGAATAAACAATCAATGCGAACAAACATACAATAAATATTAATGTAAATGAATAAATAAATCTTAAAACGAGTGAAACTTAAACTGAATATGCAAATCAAGCTAGAATCGAATAAAAATAACTGCAAACAAGGGTTTGGGTATCGCCTCCTCTCACTGCAGAAGCCTAAAACCTACTGCGTCATTGGCGCTTTATTGAAAACGATTTACATTACAAATGTTTTCTTTTGTACATAATATTGAAAATAAGTATTAAAATTACAGTAAAATTTTGAACTGATGAGCTTTCAGCAATTAATATCATTATACATCAAATATTCAGTTTAATTTATTAGTTTTTTCCAAGATTGTTCAAGTCAAATACAGTTTTACTACAAACAAAATTAGGATACTGACCCCTTCTTTAACTGTAAAAACCTAAGGCCTGCTGCGTCATAGGCGGGTCACTGAAAACGAACTATATTACAAATTTATTCTTTTCCAGTTCTTACAGCATTGAAAATGAAAATAAAAATTACAGTGGAAACAAAATCTTTAACTGATGGATCTTTGAACAATTAATATCATTATATATCTAATATTGCATTTGAGTTTATTAATACTTTCCAAGACTGTTCAAGACTCATATGGTTTTCATTAAGACGCAAATGACGCAGTAGGTTTTAGGCTTCTGCAGTGAAAGGAGGCGATACCCAAACTCTTGTTTGTAGTTATTTTTATCTGATTCAAGCTTGATTGGCATATTCAATTTAAGTTTCACTCGTTTTAAGATTTGTTTATTAATTTACATTTGATATCTATTGTATGTTTGTTCGCATTGATTGTTTATTTAATTTCTGTTCGTTTTAAGTTTCATTCATACTTCAATAGCAAAATAATTTTTATTCGTTTTAAGCTTGATTTTCATATTCAATTTAAACTTTACTCGCTTTACGATTTATTTATTCCTTTATGTTATTACTTGTTGTATGTTTTTTGCTATGATTGTTTATTTAATTTCTGTTCACTATGGGTTTCATTTATTCTTTAATAGTAATTAAATAAAAAAAACAAGTTTTTTAAACTGAAAGTAAGGAGCGACATTAAAACTTAAAACGAACAGAAATTATTCCGTATATGAAATGGGCTGTCCCCTCCTCAACGCTTCACTCTTTACGCTAAGGTTTTTTATTGTTTAAAAAAATAAAGGTGTGAGACAGAGTCAAACTTTAGCGTAAAGAGCGAGGCGTTGAGGAGGGGACAGCCCCTTTCATATACGGAATGATTTCTGTTCGTTTTAAGTTTTAATGTCGCTCCTTACTTTCAGTTTTAAAAAACTTGTTTTTTTTATTTAATTTCTGATCGTTTTTTAGTTAATGCAGCTTTTATTTTGGCTCACCGTCATTGAATAAGTAATCAAAATTTGCATAAAAATTTTACTTTTCTTTTGCTAAATGGATATCTCTAAATTTCGTTATGACGTAATTTACAGATTAACTTACGTAACTAACTTCTATATTCGTATATTTTTCTTCTGGCAAAAAATACAAAGTTGTAGATTTTTGCCAGATATGAGCTTGAAACCTATGTAATAGGGTTTTCTGATACGCTGAATCTGACGGTGTGATTTTCATTAAAATTTTTTCACTTGTAGGGGATATTTCCCCCCTCTTTAAAAAATTGAGTAAATTTTCTCAGGCTCGTGGCCTTTGATGAGTAATACTAAACTTAATAAAATTTATATATTTAGAATCAGCATTATAAACCCATTCTTTTGATACATTTATTGACATCAAAGCTCTGTTTTTAACAGTTTCAATTACTATTGAGCCGAATCGCGTGTTTTTTTTTATTACGTAAATGTTATTACGTATATGATGGGGTTGTCCCCGTAATCAATACCACGCTCTTTACGCTAAAATTTAAAAAAAAATTTGATTCACAAACCCCTGAATCACAAAGGCCGTTTAATTAGAAAAGATAGCTCTTTCGAAAGCACTAAAAAAAACTGTATCGTAAAGAGCGAGCTATTGACTTGGGGGAGAACCCCCTCAAAAACGTTATAATTTCTGTTCGTTTTAAGTTCTAATGTTGCTTCTTACTTTCAGTTGAAAAAACTTGTTTTTTTTATATTTAATTTCTGATCGATGCTTGGAAATCCGGCGCCCCCTTCATAGAAATGTCCCTTACCCCAAAGAAACATCTTCCACGGAACGATTCTCCAGAGTAATTCCTCCTCTAGCCCCCCCCCCCTCCAGAAAAAAATCCTTCCTGAAAATGTCTGTATACTTCCCAATAGCCAATAAATAATGCTGGCAAGTCCGG
This sequence comes from Artemia sp. Qi Xiang Cuo, assembly GCF_049724085.1. Taxonomy (NCBI): domain Eukaryota; kingdom Metazoa; phylum Arthropoda; class Branchiopoda; order Anostraca; family Artemiidae; genus Artemia; species Artemia sp. Qi Xiang Cuo. Next base: position 52,266,955 of record NC_142813.1, read on the forward strand.
CGCCCCCTTCATGGCAATTTCCCTTCCCCCATCAAAATTTCCTTCACGGACAGCCAACATAACCCCCCCCCCCACTACCAGAAAAAAACCCTCCTGAAAACTTCTGTATACTTCCAAATAACCAATACTATATGTTAACATTGGGTAAAGTTCATAACTTTTAGCCCTCCCCGTGGGGACTTCGGGAGATTAAGTCATCCGAAAAGACATATTTATCATATTTTCGACCATGCTGAACAAAATGGCTACCTCAAAATTTTGATCGGGTGACTTTGGGAAAAAAATAAGTGTGGGAGGGGGCCTAGTTGCCCTCCATTTTTTTGGTCACTTAAAAAGGGCACTGAAACTTTTAATTTCCGTTCCAATGAGCCCATCTACGATATTCTAGGACCACGGGGTCGATACGATCACCCCTGGGGGAAAATAAAACAAACAAACAAAAAAACAAATAAACAAGCATCCGTCATCTTTCTTCTGGCAAAAAATGCAAAATTCCACATTTTTGTAGATAGGAGCTTGAAACCTCTACAGTAGGGTTCTCTGATACGCTGAATATGATGGTGTGATTTTCATTAAGGTTATGTAACTTTTAGGGGGTCTTTCTCCCTTTTTCGAAAATCAGCCAAATTTTCTCAGGCGCGTAACTTTTGATGGGTAGCACTAAACTTGACGAAAGTTATATATTTGAAATCAACATTGAAATCTGATTCTATTGTTGTATCTATTGGTATCAAAAACCCGTTTTCTAGAGTTTCGGTTACCATTGAGCCGGGTCGCTCCTTACTTACAGTTCGTTCGCTACCACGAACTGTTTGATTAATAAAAAAAAAATTCCAAAAAATAATTTTTTCAAAGAAAAGTAAAGAACTCTATTAAACAAAAAATTAACACAAATAAAATCAAATAATCTACCAAGCGTGAAACTACCACAAATCAGCATCGATAAATAAATGAAACCCAAAACGAACAGAAATTACAATAATTAACCGAGTCAGACTCAAAACGAGCAGAAATTAAGATAAGTTGGGCTCAAAACCCCTATGCCTTCCCAAGGGAAGAACATAATTTGTACTTTACTGAAAAAAATACAAAATTTTTTACTTTTATAACTGTAATAAATCAAATAATATTAACATTTTGATTACTAAATATCAGTATATGTATAATAAACTGACAATGCACATTCATTTGTATTTTTTTCAGTAAAGTGCAAATTATGTATCCACTCCAATTTCCAATCAAAGAGCCCTTTTCAAAGTTTCTAAGACAACTCCTTCGATACGAAGGGCCCTGGTATGGAAAAAGAAAATGAAAAAAACAAAATAATAATACTACATTGTGCCAACATCGTTCTTTACTTAGGCAGCGTTATTGCGCTGCCTATAATTTCTGGTCGTTTTGAGTTTCAATTTTAACAAGTATTTGTATCTGCTGAGCTTAAGTTTAAAATGGCCTTTACTTTTCCTTGCAAAGCTTCTTTTTATGAAGTTCTTTTTTAATTAATCAGAGAAAAACTTTGTAACTTCTCTTGTTTTGTGCTCGGAGAGAGATACGTTTAGTTTTAGGGAAACTTATATCATTAGGAAGTGTAAATTGAAAGCGCAAATGGAGCAGAATTTCCGATGTTTTATTATTATTATTTATTGTTATTATTTTCCCAGAGGCACTTCATATGGAAGGGATCATTGAATCAATTTCAAAGGGGGCTCATTCAATTGGAAATCGAGAGTTCTAGTGCCCTTTTTAAGGGTCAAAAATAAACAAATAAATAAATAAATAACATGTTAATCAACCTTAAACGAGTGAAATAAATACTGAAATACTGACCCCTTCTTTAACTGTAAAAACCTAAGGCCTGCTGCGTCATAGGCGGGTTTCTGAAAACGAACTATATTACAAATTTATTCTTTTCCAGTTCTTACAGCATTGAAAATGAAAATAAAAATTACAATGAAAACAAAATCTTTAACTGATGGATCTTTCAACAATTATTATCATTATATATCTAATATTCAATTTGATTTTGTTAATACTTTCCAAGACTGTTCAAGGCTCATATAGTTTTCAGTAAAACGCCAATGACGCAGTAGGTTTTAGGCTTCTGCAGTGAAAGGAGGCGATACCCAAACTCTTGTTTGTAGTTATTTTTATCTGATTCAAGCTTGATTGGCATATTCAATTTAAGTTTCACTCGTTTTAAGATTTGTTTATTAATTTACATTTGATATCTATTGTATGTTTGTTCGCATTGATTGTTTATTTAATTTCTGTTCCTTTTAAGTTTCAATTATACTTCAATAGTAAAAAATTTTATTTTCGTTTTAAGCTTGATTTTCATATTCAATCTAAGCATTACTCGCTTTAAGATCTACTTATTTATTTTATATTATTACTTGTTGTATGTTTTTTGCTATGATTGTTTATTTAATTTCTGTTCGCTTTGGGTTTCATTTATTCTTTAATAGTAATTAAATAAAAAGAACAAGTTTTTTATACTGAAAGTAAGGAGCGACATTAGGTAGAGAGGGGGGTGTTACTCGTGACCCCACCACGTGGTTTATGGTTTTCTCAGTGAGAATGAAAAAACAGGAATTTTATCACTTGAAAAAACAAGAATTTTCTCACATTTATGGTTGTTTTCATGGATGTCAACATCAAATTATGGATGTTTTATTGTTTTTGTCAGTGAGAATTTTTTTTTTTTTCTTTTTAAGCTTGCTTTGCATATTCCAATTTAAGCATTATTCGCTTTAAGATTTATTTATTCATTTATATTATTACTTGTTGTATGTTTTTTTGCTATGATTGTTTTTTTAATTTCTGTTCGTCTTGGGTTTCATTTATTCTTTAATAGTGATTTGTGGTCGTTATGAGTTTGAATTTTAACAGGTATTTGTATCTGTTGATCTTAAGTTCAAGATGGCCTTTACTTTTCTCTGAAAAACTTCTTTCACGGAATTTTTTTTAATTAATCCCCAAAAGCGTTCTAATATAGCCTACCTGCTAGGCTATACAGGCTATAGCGAAAGAAAGGTTGAAATGGTTAGGGTACATTCTGCGGATGAAGGATGACAGATTGTCGAAGATTGTCCTTTTTGGCCCACCGTCTAGGGCTCAACGGAAAGCAGGTTCTCCTCGTCTGGGGTGGGAGGATGTCATAAAGAAAGACTTAAAGGAAATGGGAACTTCTTGGGAGGGTGTAAAGAGGGAGGCTTTGAATAGATTGGGATGGAGGAGGAACGTGCGTAGCTGTGCTGGTCTCAGGCAGCTTGGTGATGTGGTGAGCTGTTATTAGTATACCTGCTAAGAAAATGACAAAAATAACCCCAAAAGAAATGTCATTTGATCAATTTGACAGCTCTTCAAATTTTCTGTGGTGCAACTCACTTTAACTGAAAACTCTAGGTTTCAATGATAAGCAGTCCCCTCGGAGAATTCGCTTATGGACAAAGCTATTTAAATTTTTATTGTCATCCTCAAAGACCTAGTTTCCAGAAAATTTTGACTGGATATGTTTGGGGAAAAGGTGGGCGTGAGAGGGGGGTTAGTTGCCCTCCAATCACTTTCGACTGTTAAAAAGGGCACTAGTACTTTGAATATCCAATCGAATTAGCCTTTTTTGAACTTTCTACGACAACGCTTTCTATAGAAATTTTATATGTCCCCAGGGCATAACTTACAACCCATGCCCTGAGAGCTTTGGGGGAGTGTCCTCCTCAAAAACATAAATTATTTTGGGAAATCAATTACACTAGACAATATGGCTATCTCAAAGTTTTGATTGGATGTGTTTGGGGAAATGGTGGGCGTAGAAGGGGTGTTTGTTGCCTTCCAATCACTTTCTACTATTAAAAAGGGCACTAGATGAGACAGTAGAAGTCTCATCTAGTTGCCCTCCAATCACTTTCGACTGTTAAAAAGGGCACTAGTACTTTGAATATCCAATCGAATTAGCCTTTTTTGAACTATTAAAAAGGGCACTAGCCATTCCAATTTCCAATCAAATGAGCGTTTTTTGAAGTTTCTACATAACTCCTTCGATACGAAGTGACCTGGTCTAAAGGTAAAAAAAATATAATAATACATTAAGCCAACATCGTTCTTTACTTAGGCAGCGCTACTGCGCTGCCTATAATAGGTAATGAAACAAACAGGAACACATTTTTACTAGTTCCTTAGTAAATATCAACTATTCTAAACTAAATATTTACAAATCAATTTCAAATCATAAATGTTCCATTTGACGAGCAATCCCACAGGTTTTCACTGGAACTCGAAGTTTCAGTAAAATAACTTGTTGATGAATGTGAAACTCCTTTTGATCAGTCCTTACAAATTAAAAGGAGTTGGTATCACTTAGTTTCTTTAGATATTTAATTTTCAAATAACTTTCATCTAAGGCTATTACTTCTGCAACAAAATGTTTCACATTCCTTTCCTAGCCAACTTTACAACAAAAAAATCACCTTTAGAAATTTTATTTCTTTCAAAATTTTCTTGATCTTCCAACTTGGCCGAACCCGCAAAATTTGTATCATATCCTTCATTACCATCCATCGCTAAATCAGTATCTGGGTTAGAATCACATGTTGAATCAACCTATAATAACTGTTTCACTGTCTTTTGTTTCTCCCGGCCTACCTGACTCACTTTTGTCTTTTTCCTATTCTGTTTCTAAATTTCTTCCTTTCCCAAAGAGTCAGTCAATATTCTTCACTTACCTCTCTACCTTCTTTTGGTGACATTTTTCCTAGGTCCTGCCTTTGGATGAGGTCTAATCATCCGTGATGAAATGACTGATGAAAAATCAGTGGCTTCTAAGGTTTCCTCTCCATTCTGATTCAAACTCTTAGCGACAAGTGGTCTGTCTGTTATAGTTGAAGATGACAATTCATCTTCCGTGAAAATATTTCACTGAGTGGCACTAATACCGCTACCTTAAAGCCATTTACAATCTTAATCGGCTTTACGTTTACAATGTTAAAGCAATTTACATCATATATCTTGCAGAATTACCTGGTGTCGATATCCAATCATTTACTGCAACATTATAAAATTCCAAAAACAGACCTTTCTAGTGGCTGTATTTTGTGACTGGTGTGGAGATGAAATGTTAATAAATGTGTCCGGAAATATTTTTCCAAAGTGATCGCTGGTATGGTCACAAGCCTCTTGTGGTTGTCCATCAGAAGAATTACTGGTGTAGCAGCTGGCTTAACGTACTTAATGAAGTGTTCCAGAAACTCCAGAAATAATTTTTATTGGACCATCTTGACTGATTTCCTGCTCCAATAGTGCCTGATGGTCCACCTGTCAAGAATTTTTTTTTTAAATTGACCCTGGTAAATATTAGCATTGATGGAATGCTGACACCAGCAACATTTATGGCGCAAAAACCCCTTCGAAATGTTTTTTTCTGAGTGATTTCTTGGGTCTGAGTTAAATATCCTTGTCGATTTGTTTCAAGGTCATCTAGGCTGTTCAGACAAAATAAAAGGAGAAAGGGGGGGGGGATTCTAAATAATGATCGTCTAAATGATGCTAAATAATTCACGTTTTTCTTTTTTGCTTACTAATGCTTTTTTTCCGTCATATAACAACATGTTGTACCATTGACCGGTCAAAGGTACAACACACAACCATTATTTATTAATCGCATTCATTCAGTTATAGTTTACGAATTTAAGATTGAAGTACTATGCTCTTTATTTACTCCAAAGATATAACTGCAATATAAAACAGTGAAGAGTAAATGATTATTAATATAAAAAAGAGTATAATAAAGAAATCAGTACATGAAAATACTTACTTTTAGAGATAGAAATGGAATTAACCTTTTTTTTTTAATCTGCAAGCTTGTATTGATCTTCATAACATGTATAGCAGCGCTCCTGGGAGCTAATGCATGTAACAGCACATTTAACTGCCAAAAAATATGTCAGATGGCAGCACAAAACAAGGTGGTCAAAAGTACATGCCGGTCAGAGGTACAACACTTTCCCTACTCAGAACATTTTGATAGATTTTGTCCTAAGAAACACGACAAACCCCTTGGGAGACCATGGAACCAAAATGGAATGAAAAATGTCCTAGACTTAGATTATGCGGATAACTTAATTGTCCTAGATAAAAATGTTGGCAAAACGAATCAATTTTTGGATAGTTTAAGCGTTCAGGTGCAAGAATAGATTTAAAAACTAATGTTTAGAAGACGAATTTGCTTAAACTATGAGGAAATGAACATGAAGAGATGCTACTGGGTAACGAGGAGATCTATCCAGGGAGTAGTCTCACCTAATTGGGCAGAATTATCAATAAAGATAGTGCAATTAGGGGTGGAATATAAAACTCCCCACCTATACTAATCCCCATCTTCAAGTTTCCCACGTTCATTCACATACAACCACCAATTTTACGTCTACACATCGACCATCGACATCTACACGTCTACCATTTTCAAAACTCTTTGTCTCACAACTCTTCTCCTTCACTAATTCCCACTGCCAAACAGCCCACCCATAAAATCGCAAACTTAGCTAAATCGAAACAGTTTTTAAATTTAAGTTTAGAGTTTTTAGTGTATCCGACGGTAATATTTCCAAAAACAAGCCAAAAAAATTAAAGTTGGGTGGTTAGATGGTGCAAAACGTAGAATTAGCGAAAGCCCAGGATGTTTTTTCACAGTTGAAAAAAGGCTTGTAAGAATAGGAGGATAAGTCTGTGAACAAAGAGTAGAATACTAGAAGCTACGGTAGTAAAAGTGGTTAAGTGTGGTCCTGAAACGTCGTTACTTTAGAAGGAAGACACAAATTTATTAGATGATTTCAGAGAAACTGTCTACGGATAGTATTAGGTACCCGTTTGACCGCCCGTATGTAAAACAAAAAGCTTCACGAAAATGTGGTTCCATCCCACATTCTAGGGCCATATTGAACAGAAGGTTGAGATGGCTCGAACACGTTTTATGGATAGAGGATGTCAGATTGCCAAAGGTCGTCCTTTTCGGCCATGCATCTGGGGCCAAACAAAAGTAGGTCGTCACCAAATGGGGTGGGAAGAGACCAAAGGAGTAATTTAAAGTAGATTGGAACTTCTTGTGATGGGGATAAAGAGTGAATCTTTAAACGAATTGGGGTGGAATAATAGCATGCACAGCTGTGTCGCTTTCAGGCGGTTTGATCCTGCAGGAGATTATTACTAATAGTAGCAGTAATAGTAGTAGTAGTAGTAGTAGTAGTAGTAGTAGTAGTAGTAGTAGTAGTAGTAGTAGTTCTATTTTGTTGTCTAAGAAAAATTCTAATATATAAAAATATGACGTTACGAATCAGTACAACCATATTTGTTTCCTTAATTTGTGTTTCAATTGAAATTGGAGACAAATCAAACTTGGGAATAATTTTGGTGGCACATATCAATTCAACAATCTATTTCTATAGCTTTTGTTTTTGTCGAGGTTTCACTGCTTCTGTTTACATGAGCCGTCCTAACCGAGTGGTTCGCGCTCCGGACTTGAAATCCTGAGTTCAGGGGTTCGAGTCCTGGTGTCTCTGGTTATTTGGTTTGGAACGCGGTTTAATGGTTTGACATTGTAAGTTTAGCCAGAATCGACCCAGCTCTAAATGAGTACCTGGAGAAATTTGGGGGAAAAACAAGGGAAGCGTCATATGATTTGCCCCCAACCACGCATTGCACTCCCGGCCGAAGGCATTGAGTCAGTAGATCGGTACCTGCGCCAAACAGACCATTGGTCAGCATGCAAAAACAGTTTTTTTTGTTTTTTTGTTTTTTTGTTTACATGCCGTGCAAGTCTAAGACAACCTGAAAAAAATTTGCTACCCCTCTCCCCCTCAATCAAAATGCGATGTTTTTTGGCCGCTCAACACCGCCTAGAAATTTTAACACAATCCCCCAAGCTGTTCTGAGACAATGCAGACAGGTTATCTCTATTTGGGTTCAGTTCACTGGTTTCTTTTGACTTTCAGTTCGCTGTGAACAGATGCTAATTCAATAGGTACTAAAAATTCAAATAGTGTGGAAACAGAATCTTTAGATCCTTCTCTGCTGCTCCCAATCACTTACTTCAAAATATGAAAGTCTACTGGGTGGGACTACAGGATGGGACTACAGAATGCCCCCAACCTACAGGATTGGACTACCCAGGGAGTCCCATCCCTGGGCTCCCTGAAAGTTTTAACATGATCCCCAAAGCCACTCCAGCGACACTACAGACACACGGTTTTGATCTTTTTTTAACGCACAGTATCTTTTGATTTACCTTGCTACAAAGACTCTAAGAAATCTCTGAGGAGTACTCTTTAGACATTTAAATCTCTCTGCACTCTGTGAGAGTTATTGAAGTGTCATTTCTTTTTTTTTCATTTTCTTTATTGTTAAAGAATACATAACGAGTTGCTTCTCTGTCACTCCAAAGCAATTCAAAATATAAAGGTCTACTTATCCCATCCCTGGGGCTCAAGAGGGGCTGGGATGACTTGGGGCTTTCGAGGACTACAAATTATCCAAAATAAATCAATATGAATCCTGGACCATTTTTTAACACACCTTAGGAATACCGAAGAATTATCTAAAATTAAAACATCTTTTTATTTTTTTTGATATTCTTGATTTACAGCAAATTTTTCACCTCAGTTTGGGCACACGATTTTTACAAACTCAACGTAGAGGTCATTTTTTCAATAGCACGAAACTGTTGGTAGGAAATAAGCATAGCCATTTACCAAGAGCTAGGAATAAGTTACTTTTCTCGTCTGTTAAAAATGAGGGATCAAGACTAAGTTTAAGATACCAACCTCCCCAGATCGCAAATAAACATAAAATATATGAATAGTTAGTGAATTACCATCAGTTTATACATATATAAAAAGGAATCGAAAGAGATAGTCCTTTCCGTCTATAGTAGCGGGGATTAAATATAGTATTGATTTTTTTTTTTGTGAATACATTCCTATCTCCGTTTAATTCTCATTGTATGGTGGATGGTGCTTGTTTTATTGGTGGTTCGTAAGCATAATATATTTCAAGTTGCTAATTCCCGAACTCAGGATTTTAAGTCCTCCTATCCTTTTCTCTTGCTTCTCCAAAACAAATTAAAAGTTTCAACTCCATCACCCAAACCGTTTCTTAGCTATTGCAGATATTTTACTTGGATGGAAGTAAGGTCTTTTAATTTAGCTCTAACCTTTCCCCAAGTTGTAGTTCACGTCCATTTTTCCACACCTCCCTTAACACTCCCTGAAAGTTTCAGATTGATATCCAAGGCGGTTCCCAAATTATTGCAGATGCACTATTTTGATAATCTACCAAAACACAGAGTATTTTGTTTTACCTTGCTACTTAACTGTGTATCGATTTTAAATCCTCCCAAAGGAGCTTAAAGTGCAAAAAAATTTTAGTTGAACAACAATTATCTACCTCCTTTACCCTCCCTAATGCAAAAACTTGAAGTCCCTTTTCCCATCTTTCCCTTTTCCCGTTCTCCAAATAGTACCTGTGAGTTGTATTTTCATTTGCCAAGCCATTAACAAGATTTTGCAGATTTGTTGTTTCAATAACATTCATGAACTTTCTTTAGATTTACCTCTTACCCTAGCCTGAGTCAAAATTTGACGTCCAAAATTTGATCGACCTCCTTCCTTCCAACACTCCCTGAAAGTTTCAGTTTCATCCACGAAGCCATTCCCAAGATATTTAAGACAATTTGAAACTCGGGCACATACACTCGTGTCGTTTACAGAGTTTACCCTTGGTACTCCGAGGTTATATGGGCACTATAATTTTTTATTTTCAGTTGAATTAGCGCTCTCTCAAGGTTTTATGACCACGTCTTACATACGAGTTGGTAAGGGAGAAATTTTCTGATTGCTTTGTGGGTTCCTTATTTGGGGACCCCTCCTGTCTCATTAGCTTCCTTTTTTGTATTTTTAGTCCTATTAGCACGAAGACTGAGATTTATAGATTTTGAGCCAAAAGAAAGGCTTTTTAGCCCTTGCTTGTACCCTATTTTCTGGAGAATTACCTTTTCTTTTGTACATAACGCTCCTCTTTGCCCAGTAACTTTTGGCTGGACATTTCAACGCAATCAGGGACATGAAATTTATCCCTGAAAAGTTTGAAGTTGGCTGGCCTCCACTTGCTACTCATAAAATCACTAGCGACTCTTAAAAAAGGCTTTAGAACTTCCATTCTCTAATCGGACGAGCCCCCTCGCAAATTCTTGCAACCACCCCACCCATGTGAAGTGGCATGGAAAAGCATAAAAATGCATTGAAGGTGAATTGTTCATCACTATAGGCCGCTTTAGAGCATTACCTCTTTACTGTTGTAAAAGTGATTCCCCCTCCCAAGGCTATTTAAATCTTCAGAAAAAATCCTCAGTTTGTATTTTCCTATAATTACAATTTAGAAAAATATCAACCATGTTTGATCAAACAAATATAATTAATTTATGAACTTTACTAATGCAGACTTTTTAGAGAAATAAAAAAAAAATATGTATGAGGGGATTATTACAGATAAAGGAGAATGTTTAAGATAAAGGACAAAGGAGAAAGGAAAACAGTATAATGTTGTTTTTTTACAAATGCTTAATTAAGAAACACTCCCGAGCCTCATGTATTCTTAACACTAAAGAAGACAAAAAAAATTTTGGATAATAGATTCCGAAAGAGTTTGAACTTAATAAATAAAGATAAAAACGAAATGTCGATTTAAAATTACAACATACTTCCACTAGATGAACAAAAGAAAAAAATCCATTCAATTTTCTAGATATAGTAGTATTTACCCACCTTTAATATTTTCTGAACAGTCGCATTCGTTCAGCAAAGTGTATTGGAAAGGGTTTCATAATTTTTTATCAAAATCTAGGGGAGAGGGACGATTTTTTTTTTATTCTTGCGAAAAAAGCATTTTCGATGAAAATATCCCCAAAAAAGGTATTTCCATAATAAAAGGGGAGGACAAAAAATCTCGAGGTAAATTCCCTGTCCATCCCCCAAAAATGTTGACGATAGTGCTTAAAAAACAAGTGTGCAGCAGATTAAAGTAAGGAACAATGTCGTCAAACTCTAGATGGTGTTGGTGATTTTTCTTGTCGCTACTTACGCCAGTTTCCACTCTTAGAAGTTTTTCATATTCATATGGTGATATATTCTTATATCAATAGTAAACACACTTTTAAAAATAGTCAGTAGTTTCTTAGAGGCCACCTTTTTATTTTATTTTGTTTCCATATTTTCATTCCTTGGCGAGAATGCACTAAAGTGCAGAAGTTTTAGGTCATCTAAAAATTACATTAAGCATTTAAGATTAGATGGCATTAAGAATTCATAAAAGAGAAGTGAAATAATACTGGTGTTCAGATTCGTAATAAAAATTTGGGATAACTTAATACGGTTAGCAAAAAATGGAAATAGATTTTACAAAGAAGAGTTGAAATAGCCTAGAGACATATGGGTACTTGTGCATTATATGCTACACAGCGCTATAGACTGTACAAGGAAACCAGGCACGGAGACCCGTCAAACGGGTATTTGCTATCTAAATTGATTGCAAAGCGAGGTTTCTTATCGAGTTTACAATATTTAAACGATTTTTTTGGGGGGGTTTAGGGGGGGGAAGGTACCTAGGTTAGGTTACGTATTTAATATATGCTCTGCTATGCCCCCACCCCCCTAATAAGCAAATATATAGCCCGAATTTGTTTCTAAACTAATATATATTCATCCTATTTTATTTTATTTCATTAGCATTGACCAAAATTGACTTCTTTCGTGTGTAGCATATAATGCACAAGTACCGACATATGTAAGACCTTCAATATGACAGTTTTTAAATCAAATTATAGTGTCTTAGTCAGGTCTGCCAGTTTTTAATAATTGACAGTGGGGGGGGGGTTTATCTTTAATAATAAATTAACAGAGAAAAGATATTTTAAGTTTTTTTGTTTTTTCTTTGAAAATTTCATAAAAGTTTTTTTTTCAAAATCTAAGAAAGAAATTACCCCCAGCCCCCTCTACATCCAATTTTTAGGTAGAATAAGTTTGCAGATTATTGCCTCCAAATAAAGCAATTTGAATTACTATTTATTTTTTAGTTGTTTGTATGGGGGCTATTTATTTTTGGCCATTTAAAAATCAGGCGTGGGAAGCCTGATTTTTGGAATCAGTTACGGGAAAGCTCACGTAACCGTATGTATCTTAAAAACCAAAATATAAATTTAAATTTTAGTTAAAAAGACGCCAATATACAGTTATATAGTTTTCTTGTAAATTTGGGCAACGAAGAGAAGAAACCTGGGTGAAAAATTAGCATGGCCAGCTATGGCCATTAGCTGGCCAACTATGGCCAGCAGCTGCTTATGAAGGTGTAGTTGTCTTTCAGAATCAAAACATTGTTAATGTTTATATTTTTGGAGACGAAAAGTGTTGTCAAATCTAACTAATTATTTCTGCGCGTTTATTTTTATGGCAGAACGTGGCAACACATATTAAAATGTAGTTCTGCTCTGAAAATTTCATATTTTTGAAACAGCAAAATAAAAAATATTTGAAAATTAGTGTTTTCAGGCATGAATAGACTCAATATGTTTTCAGTAGCAAAAAATTTTTTCGTCTTCAAATCCAATTTTTTCAATGAGGAGTTCATATATGAAACAGCCATGAGCTGTATTTTCTTATTTCTTTATCCTTTTTTATATCTGACCTTGTCTCTGAGGAAAAGCTTGTCCTAATACCCGACGTGGGTTTTCTCCTACAAAAGCAAAAATAAACAGAAGGGCAGAGGGTCTGCATAAAAAGTGGAACAAACGAATTCTAGAAATGAAGTTTGTGCAAAAAGTGTCCTGAAGAAACACATGTTGGCAATTTTAGATTTTTTGTCCCCTGACACAGAGATATATAGCCCCAGTACTTGTTCTGACAATAAGAAATTTTCTAGCGTTAAGTAACGGTTTAGTTGCTGCACAATTTATCTCCTGGATAATATGCATGGATTTATTATGAGTATTAGAAAGTAATTTAAGGAAAAAAACAAAAGCAGACATCCATTTAATAAGGCAAAAAGAAAAAATACGTGTGAATTAAACTGTAGGAAAGGACTCTCAAAATTAGCTTGAGGAAAGCAGGGTTTCTCTGTTAGAATACGAAGCTTTCTGCATATCTTCACTTCAGTTAAATCTATATGACGTTTTAAACTAGTGGCGCAGCTGGGGGGCGAGTACAAAGGGAGATCGCTGTTCCCACGCACTGCCTCTGAGTGTGCCATATTAGTATTTTTTTTGTCAATACTATGGTCTACTTAAATCGTGGTAATGCGGTAGGGGGGAAGGAGGCCAACTGATATTGTACCCAGACGCAGAAAACCCTCGCTTAAACGCTAAATTTCGTCAAGAACGATACCTAGGAAACAGGCATGGCCGTCGTTAGGTCTCCTAGCAAAGCGTTTGGATTAAGTTTCAAGATTCTGTTTGAAATTGATTTTTTAATCAGTTATTCATTTGCCAATTGGTTATTTTTTAATTCAAACCTTATGACCATTTAATTGATAATTGAAAAACCCTCGCGTGCGAGCAGTTTTGTCTTTGGACTCTTATGATTGAAACAAACTTATTGTTGCTGTTTGGCGTATCATTTGTGCTCTTTTGTCTGTATTAGATGTCGTCCATGTATTCGTTGAAGAATTGTAGTTAATTGGAAATTCTCGTTTGTCATAACTGACATTTCCATTTTTATATTGCGACTGAAATTGTCACATTTAGCGTATTTTTCTTATCGTTATTTTCGTAACTGCAATATTGTCACAAAACATTTTAAAAATTCCGTGGTTATGAACTGTAGGTATGGAGCGATTCGGCCCAATAGTAACATAAACTTAAAAAGAACAGAATTTTGATAACAGTAGATAAATCAAAAGAATTTGCTTTTTATACCGATTCCAGATAATTAAAAGTAAATACTTTTAATGTTACCGATCAAGAGCTACGAGCCTCAGAAAAATTTTTCCATACATCTGAAAAATGGGATCTTAATGTTTTGTTTAATATGATTTGTTATGTGATTACATTTTTGCCTGTTTCAAGTTTCAATTTGGTTCTTCACTTTTCTTCTAAGAACTTTCTTTTGTATAAGTTTGTGTTTGTTTTTTATTTGACGTTTTTTTAGTCTGCTTAAGTAAAATAATTCAGTGTTTTTTGCCTAAGAGCTAAAATGTTGGATTGTATTTTAAGTTTTAGACAAAATTTGAATATTTAGTTGAACTGAAAATTTGCATACTTTTTAGTCTTTTGTAGGGCTGAAGCAAATCCGTTTCACCCCTGCATACATAGAAACATCAGTGTCTTATTAAAATAATCTTGGCATGTTCTATTTTGTTATAACTTTTATTTTGCTCAAATAAATGCTAAAATAAATGTCAAAAAAAAATTTACAAAAAAAAAATTACAAAAAAAAATCCCAAGGAAGGGTCCTCGGCTATGTCTTCATTCTCTGAAATTTTCAAGTAGATGAGCAAAATAGAAACATTTTTTTTTTGTGCTACGAGTAGATACAGCCAAATTTTTCTTCATAAAGTTCTTATCCTCGTCAAGGTCCTCTTAGCTCAATCTACTGAACCTGAATACTTTATGTCCAAAAAAAAAAAAAAAATGGAACTGGTGCATTATACCTGACACACGAAAGAAGTCAAGTTTGGTTAACGCTAATGAAATAAAATAAAATAGGATGAATATATAATACTTTAGAAACGAATTTGGGCTATATATTTGCACATAAGGGGGTGGGAGGTGGGGGGGGGTAAAGCATAGCATATATTAAACACATAACCTTACGTAACCTAGGTAACCCCCCCCCCTAAATCCCAAAAAACAACAGTTTAAATATTGTAAATTCAATGAGAAACCACGCTTTGCGATCAATTTAGATAGCAAATACCCGTTTGACAGGTTTCTAGGTCTGCGTTTCCTTGGACAGTCTGTAGCGCTGTGTTAGGTATAATGCACCAGAACCAAAAAAATATTTGTGTAATTATGGATGTCATGAATCAGTGCAACCGAACTTTTTCAAAAAAATATTTTCTCCTTTTAAGTCTGTTTCGTCCAAAAAGTTGCAAGCTGATCGGAGACAAAAACGAAATTACCTATCCTAGATGTTGTGAATCCAAACACCAAATTACTTTCCATTGCCTTTATCTCCATCGAGGCCCCTCGTCCCTCTTTATAGGCCCTGTAGGCTTAAGCCAATCTAAGAAAATAAAATTTGTTGGCCAAATTCCGGTGCCACAAATTGATACAACAAAGCTCCCAAATACTTTGTTATCTCTAAGGTCGACTACCCGACTTCGTGTAGATGTCCTTGAAGCCAATCAGAGAAAAAAAAATCGCTTATTTTTGAGCTTCAATAACTAATAAAGCCAAAACTAGTTTCAAATTTTGCATTTATAAATTTGGTGTGCTTTCTAACCTGTGTCTCAAGCAGGGTTGGCACCATTGATTTATCACAATTTATAGTGACTTTTTACATTCCCTAAACAAAAAAAAAGTCACTAAATGTGCACATAAATCCCTAGATTATTGAAGAAAATAACTAAATCAACCAGAAAATCACTAAAATCTAGTGATTTTTTGTCACTGGATGGCAACCCTGGTCTCAAGTACTTGCTGAATTGCGCCCTTTTTAGTAGTTAAGGCTTATGGTTGCAGGTCAGAATTAAGATTCGTTTTGTATCGTAGGTCAATTGAGCTTGAACTTCTGTTATATTTGCATCGATGAAAAGTTTAACAGCTTTAATTTAAGCAGAGCGAATTTCAAGAACAAGCCATCATACATGCAATATGTTGTATGTCAGACCATAGGCCATGTTGCGTGTTGACCATGTTGTAATGAGATTCCAAGGGGATGAGATTTCTCATAAGCTAATATCATAATCCTTTTTTTTTCCAAGGGTTTCAAGATAAGTTCCACTTTACCCTAAACAGTCAGCTGGGAAGAGACTGGTATTTGTGGTGTACTTGTGTATTATACGGCAAACACTCAAGTGCTTCATTTAATTAGGGCCTGTTTCTTTGACGCTCAATCCTAATGAAATATCACAAAATATGATGAAAACACAATACTTAAGAAACAAGTTGGGCTGTATATTTGCACATTAGAGGAGTGGGGGTAAAGTATAGCGGGTCTGTATGCAAGATGTGTTAGGCACAATTATATTGCATATTATGAAGTAAGAATTTTTTCTAACTTCAAACTGTCCAAATAACTTACCCCCCTCCTAATGTGCAAATATATAGTCCAAATTATATATTTCCCATCCTTTCTGTCACTTGTTTCTGCCTTGTCCCACGCTACGCTGAATGAAACTAATGAAGGAACCGGCTTGTTCTCGAGTTTTACACAGCGTAAACTTGGGTATTTGCTGAATAATGCACAAGTACCTTTGGTGGCAGCAGTCTTTTAACCTGTTGGGTCATTTCTTGGTCATCATTTTCGCCAAGTCAAAGATCATAATTTGGGTGCTTTTTCGTGCGTCAATATTTAAATCGTTTCTATTTTTATCAAGGAAACTGCAATTAAACCCAATTGGGCTTGCACCAGTATGGATTCATTGCATGACCAAGCTCTCAACAGATGTTAAAATTAAGAATTTATTCAGTATCTTATTTCGTACCATTATGGCATAAGGGGAGGAAATATGTATATTTATTATTTTCGCATCGACTTTAGTTATTTTGTATTTTTCCTTCAGCTATATAATTCGATGTCACTCTTAATTAGTCTACCATTATTTGTTGTTATATTTTGGAAAGTAATCATGTCTACAAACTATAATCTGCCAGTTGCTTTAACTGGGGAGAAGGAAACATGGGGACACCTTTTGCCCTCCCCCCTAGATTTTGATAAATAACTTTTTCTTATTTTCATTAAAAAAAACCTTTTCTGGTATTTTCTTTTAAAAAATGACCCCCCCCCCCTATATTTTGAAAAATACATTCCCCTCCCCAATTTTCCATGAATTTACCCTAACGCCATCTATATACAATGTCTGCATGCAACAAGAACATATACTGAAAAGAAAGGCCGTATTCAGGGGAACGGGAAGGGTTATCGGGTTTGAACCCCCCTTCCCTGTGCCTGAATTTCTTGTCCAACTCGTATAGAAGTAACAGAAATGCCTACAAATAAAATTTTGATGCACAGTGTGGATATTTTTTTACACCCCTCTCCCCAATCCAAAAAACACCCTCCCCCAGAAGAAATCGTAAATATACACTATTGTTGTATAAAAATATATATAGATTGATAAACATTTCCATTTAAAACCGAAGTCCTATGATCATTGACGAAAATAAAAATAAACAACCCTAAACTGTATAGGCTTACCCCAACTGCACAACCATAAATACATACCATCCCTAAGATACATATAAACAAATTTTTTATGCATTTTGTAAATATTTTTTGCCCTCCCTTCCCCCTCCCCTAAAAAATACCCTACCCCCGTCAAAGTTTCTAGATACACCCTTGCTGTATAGATAGATGTATAGATTGATAAACAGATTAATTTAGCACATATTAAATATGTTGAATAGAAAAAAAAAACAAAAAAAACAACACTAAAAACCCTAAACTCCACAAAGTAAAATTAAGAAAACACATTAAAAAAAAAGAAAAAATAACAGTTTATATTATGTTACTCTTAGCATCAGCGCTTTCTAATGTTACGAGTAAGCTAAGAGCTAGTTGCGCTGCGATCGTCCCGGGCCGTGGCTGATATTCCCATAGGGCCATACCCTTAGTTCCCCCTCTGTGTTTTGTGGAAAATTACAGCAATTTTGTGGATTGTGAACGATTTTTTTTACCAGTATATTAGCGGAGAATCGCAAATCCACATACGTTGGAATTGTCCATCGCTTGTGAGAAATTGTGCTCAGAAATCAAGTAAATAACTAATTGTTAAGAATGGACTAAAATGAATAACTAGTCTTTGCAGATTATCAAATAAAAAAACAAGTTTTTTTTAACTTAAAGTAAGGAACGGCATTAAAACTTAAAACGAACAGAAATTATTCCGTGTATGAAAAGGGCTGTCCCCTCCTCAACGCCTCGCTCTTTATGCTAAAGTTTTTTATTGTTTAAAAAAATAAAGTTGCTAGACAGAGTCAAACTTTAGCGTAAAGAGCGAGGCGTTGAGGAAGGGACACCCCCTTTCATATACGGAATAATTTCTGTTCGTTATAAGTTTTAATGTCGCTCCTTACTTTAAGTTAAAAAAACTTGTTTGTTATTTAATTTCTGAACGTTTTTGAATTAATGCAGCTTTGATTTTGGCTCAACGTACATAAATAATTAAAACAAAATTTGCATGTTAATTTTACTTTTTTTGGCTAAATGGCTTTCTCGAAATTTGGTTCTGGCATAACTTATGAATAAACCTACGTAACTTCTATATTAGTATATTTTATTTATGTATATTAAGGGGTTTGCCCCCTAGTCAATACCTCGCTCTTTATGCTAAAGTTGAAATTTTGTTCCAATTCTTTAAGAATGACCCCTTAATCGCAAAGGCCGTTGATTAGAATAAATAGCTCTGATGAAAGTACAAAAAAAATTTGCGTAAAGAGCGAGGTAATGACTAGGGGACGAACCACATCATATACATAATAATTTCCGTTCATTTTAAGTTTTGATGTTGCTTCTTCCTTTAAGTTGAAAAAATTGTTGTTTTTTTACTTAATTTCTGATCGTTTTTTTTAAATAATGCTGGGAAATCCGTTCATAGAAATGTCTCTTTCCCCATCAAAACTTCCTCCATGGAAAGATCCTCCCACGTAACCTCCGATCCCCCCAACTAATAGAAAAAAAACCTGAGAACTTCTGTATGCTTCTCTATAACCAATACTGTATGTAAACATTGGGCAAAGTTCATAACTAGCAAACCTTCCCCTAGGGACTGTGGGGGATTAAATCATCCTCAAAAACATGGTTATTGTATTTTTCGGCCATGCTGAACAAAATGGCTATCTCAAAATTTTGATCGGGTGATTTTGGGAAAAAAGAACGTGGGAGGGGGCCCAGTTGCCCTCAATTTTTTTGGTCACTTAAAAAGGGCACTAGAACTTTTAGTTTTCGTTTCGAATGAGCCCTCCCGTGAAATTCTAAGACCACTGGGTCGATAGGATCACCCCTGGGGGAAAAAAACAAATTAACAAGCATGCGTGATCTTTCTTCTAGCAAAAAATACAAACTTCCACATTTTTGCAGATAGGAGCTTGAAACTTCTATACTCGGGTTCTCTGATACGTTGAATCTGATGGTATAATTTTCATTAAAGTTCTATGACTTTTAAGGGGTGTTTCCCCCTTTTTTAGGCACATTTTCTCAGGACCGGAACTTTTGATGGTTATAACTAAACTTGATGCAACTTATATATTTGAAATCAGCATAAAAATCTGATTCTTTTGATGTATCTATTGGTATCAAAATTCCGTTTTTTAGAGTTTCAGTTACTATTGAACCGGGGCGCTCTTTACTTACAGTTTTGTTACCATCATGAACTGCTTGATAATGAAAAACCAATCCCACAACAATTTGTGGTATTTTCCTGATTATTTATTGAAAAAAAAATAGAAGTTTAGCAACAGCAAATGGATTGAGTCTCGTCCTGTAAAATTCAATAAAAAACATATTTTTTCAACTGAAAAAAAATTAAGGAGCAACATTACAACTTAAAACAAACATAAATTTATCATATATAAGGGGGTTGCCCCCTCCTCAAAACCTTGGTCTTCACGCTAAAGTTGTTAGCACTTTAAAAAAGCTTCTTATTGTTCTAATTAAATAACAATAATTTCTTAGACCATACTGCTTTTCCATTTACGAAAAATTAAGAGAGAAAAATCGGTTTAATCAAATAATGCATGTATTTATTAATTAATGTTTTGTTGTTGTTTTTATTTCGTTATTTGTTCCATTGTTTTATTTAAATTTAACCCGTGTTTCTCTCTTAATCTTTCTAATTAAACGACCCTTGTGTTTCAAGAGTCGTTCTTAAAGAATTGGAATAAAATTAAAACTTTAGCGTAAAGATTGAGGTATTGAGAATTGATTAGACGATTTTGGGGAAAAAGAGGCATGGTAGGGGGACCCTCCAATAATTTGGCCACTTAGAAAAGGAGCTAAAGCTTTTAATTCCCGTTCGAATGAGCCCTCTTCCGATATTCTAGCACCATTTGTTTGATACGATCACCCCTGGAAAAAAATCCAATAAACACGCATCCGTGATCTTTAAAATGGCCAAATATACCAAACTCCATATTTCTGCAGATATGAGCTTGAAACATACAGCTGAGTTCTCTGATACGCTGAATCTGATGGTGTGATTTTAATTAAGATTTTTTTTAGTTTTAGGGGGTGTTTTTACCTTTTTCTAAAATCAAGCAAATTTTCTGGGGCTTGTAGCCTTTGATGTGTAACACTAAGCTTAATTATTCTTATGTATTTTGAATCAACATAATAAGTCCATTCTTTTGATATTTTTATTGGTATCAAAATTCCGGTGTTTAGAGCTTCGGTTACTATTGAGCCAGGTCGCTCCTTACTTACAGTTCGTTTCCGTGAACTGTTTGATAAAGCCAAAGGGATGTCGACTTTTAGAAATCATTTACACTTGGTGGCGTGTTCCGAGTGTGGTAGAATCTGTGCCAAATGTGGCAGAAACTGTGCCAATCGTGGTAGAACCATGTGGCAAACGTGGCGTTATCAGAGGTATACTAGGTGGCGGTAAGTGGGCGGTAAGACTTACCTCAAATTAGGTAAGGGTAGTTGCGATTTTTCTGCATGATACTTACGAATTTCAAAATGTTCTTGCATGCTTCTTAAGCAAATTAAAGGCGTAAACAGAACTTTATTTGGGATTAGGTCCTTATCATCATCCTTTTGTTCGATTGTGACGACGCAATTACTTTTGTAGTTTTGTCGCAGGGAATGTTTGTTTATTTATCTAATCCCTATGTTTTCTTTCCTTTGTGCAATTCCAATTCTTCTGTTTATAAAGTGGGCTATAAATGGTTTGTTGTATATCAAGACAAAAACGGAGCCTCATGAACTTACACATTTTTAAAATCTCTCGTCGTGTCCCATATCTATTCGAAAAGACGTAAGCATCTCTCTTATAGTCCCGAAGTTCATGTTGTTCAATAAATATTTGAATGACCTTCCCCGGAGTCAGCAAAGAGGTCAAACCTCTAGTCCTTTCGTTTGACAGCCGAGAGGTGGAATCAATTTTCAGCACTATTTTCAAACCTCACTTTTGACCTTATATCCTCCATTACAATTGGTAGCGCATACTGCGTCACCCAAGCCTCTCCAATCATCTTGAAGCGGACCTGCAGAGGTGGTGTTTTTCACTTCCAGTGCTAACAAACTCTTCCACAGTAAGGTAGTCAATCGTAGGCTGTCCAAGGTAGGGGACTTTATTACAAGCAAAGGAGGTGTCACAAATATTTCCACTTTTTTCCATAGAAAATTAGTAATACCAGGACAGTCTATTCTATAAAAAATCTCAGAATTGCTGACTCTTTGCTGACAGTTTATATTTCTCCTTATTCGCATTTTTTCAGACGAGAAGATCCTCTTTTCGAGCTGTTTGTTTGTTTTCCACCCCTCACTATGGTACAGGAGTATGGAGAGTACGTTGCCATCAAGGAGACGTACTTCAATCGTAGGGAATACTTGTTGCTCCTGCAAACGGCCTTTATTCTGTTGAAGGCTTTGGTTTATTGAGCACGAATAAGGAGCTTCACTGAGACGAATCCTTCCAAGGCAATCTCCAATTTCTCCAATTGAAAGACAGTTAGCTCTTATCTCCATATGATCGCTTAGATCTCTTCCATATATCCCTGTTTTAACTTAAATTTCATTTCCTGTAAATTAATTTTACTCAGCAATAACGACGTGAGGGTTGAGTTTAATGGGGCGAATATAAAGAGGTTGAATTGTTGGGGGGTTGAGGTGGGGTTAGGGAGTTAAATTAGAGTTAAATGGGGTCGGATGGAATAGGATGGAGGTGCATTGGAATTTGAGATTTCACAGCACTTTTTTTGTAAGTGTCTGCCCCTTCGTTTGTTTTTATATTTGCTGACATTTCTCCTATCTCTAGTCACATACCTCTTTCCGGTACTTGTTATTAAAATGAAAAACACTCAAGAATTTCGCATAGGTTAGATCTCAGAAAACCGGTTTGATCAAACAGTTCGTGGTTGTCAACTGTTAGTAAGGAGCCATCAGGCTCAATAGTAACCGAAACTCTAAAAAAAGGAATTTTGATACCAGTAAATACATCAAAAGAATCATATTATTATGCTGATTTCAAACATGTACGTTTCATCAGTTTAGTCTTACTCAAAGTTACGCGCCTGAGAAAACTTGCTTTATTTTCGAAAAAAGGGGAAACACCACCTAAGTCATAGAACCTTAATGAAAATCACATCATCAAATTCAGCGTATCAGAGAACCCTACAGTAGAGGTTTCAAGCTCTTTTCTGCAAAAAAGTGGAATTTTGTAATATCTGCCAGAAGAAAGATCACGGATGCGTGATCATTTGTTTTTTTGTTGTTTTTTTTCCCAGGGGTGATCGTATCGACCCAGGAGTCCTAGAATATCGCGAGGGGGCTCATTCGAACGGAAATTAAAAGTTCTAGTGCCCTTTTAAAGTGACCAGAAAAATTGAGGGAAACTAGGCCCCCTCCCATGCTCATTTTTCCCCCAAAGTCATACGATCAAAATTTTGAGACAGCTATTGTGTTCAGCATGGTCGAAAAATATGATAACTATGTCTTTGAGAATGACTTAATCCCCCACAGTCCCCAGGGGAATGGTTGCAAGTTATGAACTTTGCCCAATGTTACATAGACATAGACATAGACATATTTTATTAAACTTACGCGCTAAAAGCACTAATACCGAGGGTTTTTACAAATACGACTAAGTTAAATAACAAATACGACAACAAAAAATGAATAGAACCAAATTACTTTTCTTAGGATTTGTAGACCATGTCTGTAAAAAAAGGGGACAAAGGAATACTGGTAGCGAGTCGTACGGCATGTCACTGGGTTGAGCTTGTATTGTCTCCGGGTACGGGACGTAACGGGGGCTAGCGGGGGCAGGATCGTCCTGTGTTTGCTGCTACGGAGCAGGAAATGACCGAACTGGAAAATAAGTCTCTGACGGCGGTTAAAAAGCGACTCGAGGCCAAGAACCTTAAGCGCATTGTCATAAGTAGTGAAAGCCTGACCCAGCATAATCTTACAAGCCCGTATTTGGATAGCTTTGATATCTTGACACATCCCAGCACTCAACTGTACACTAGGGCCCCACACTGGGCACGCATATTCAATGATGGGTAGGATATAAATCTTGAAGGCAAGCTTCATGGACTTCACACTGAACCCGAACCGATTCATGGTAATCAGTGACTGCAGTGCTGCATACCCTTTTCGCACAAGGTCACTTACGTGGTTGTTGAACTTACAGTCAACAGAGAAAATTACCCCCAGAATTTTTTCACTGCCAACTGTTTTAAACAAGGTAGGGGGCTCCTGAAAGTCCGATTTAAGAGGGTTGAAAAAAATGACTCTGTACTTCTGCTTCTTGCTGTTAAAGCTAGTTTGTTTACATTCATTCTGGAAAAAAATGGGTATACTAGGATCAAAAAGGGGGATCTATGAATGGTCTTGTAATAGGTATCTGAGTAAGAATGACAGATCCTTAACGAATTTATATCTGTCCTTGAAAGCAAGCAGGATACAGTTAATCACAGCGAGGAAAATAATTCCGGCTAGTTTAGTGCCCTGAGGGGCACCGCAAGTGATTGGAAGAAATGAAGAATTTGAATTGTCTTCGCTAAGAGCGAAAACGTACTGTTCCCGCTAGGAAAGAAAATCAGCGACTAGACGCAGCAAGTCACTTGGCGCCCATTTAGCTTAAGTTATTAAGAGCGATAAGGTGTTTGATGAGATTGACGGCTTTTCCCTAATCAGCGAGGGCCAAGTCTGCGAAGCTTTTCCCTTTCTCGAGCCACGATAGAATGTCGTCATACAGACGCACTAAGTACACTGACGTGTTGGAGCCCCTGAGGCATCCGTACTGGAAAGGGTCTATATTTGGTTCTATATCACTAATCAACAGTCTTGCAACGAATGTGTCTGTTATCTTGGCCATGCAGGAAGTCAGCGACATAGGCCTTAAGTCATCGCATGATTTTAGCCGGTATTTCTTAGGGATAACTTTTATGTAAGATTTTTTCCAGAGGTTGGGAAATTTGCCAAGTATTATGCAAAGGTTGATGATACTAGCGAGAGGGATAGTAAGGAAGGGCGCAAACTCACGAAGGAGACGCACTGGGATTTCTCCAGGATATGAAGAACTACGAGGTTTGAGGTTTACCAACGAGGTTTACCAACGGCCTTTGTGATTAAGGGGCATAAAGAATTGGAACAAAATTCGACTTTTAGCGTAAACAGCGAGGTATTGACTAGGGGGCGGACCCCCTAATATACGCATTAAAAATATATGAATATAGAAGTACGTTTTATGTTAATTCGTAAGTTACGTATATTTATTACTAGTAAAAACGTTCGTAAATAAAATTAAACAAGTTTCGAGAAAGCCATTTAACCAAATGAAATTAAAATTAATATACAAATTTTGTTTTAATTATCCATGTACGATGCGCCAAAATCAAAACCTGCATTAATTCAAAAACGTTCAAGAATTAAATAAAAAAAAAGTATAGCGGGTCTCTGTATCCAAGGTACGTTAGGCACGATTATTCTGTATATTATGAAGTAAGAATTGTTTTCTTACTTCAAACTGTCCAAAAACTTTACAAACCACCCCCCCCCTTATGTGCAAATATATAGCCCAAATTATATATTTCCTATCTATTCTGTTGCTTGTCTTTGTCTTGTCTCACGCTAAGCTGAAAGAAACTAACGAAGAAACTGGTTTGTTTCCGAGTTTTACACAGCGTAAATTTTAGTGTTTATCGTATAGGCCTAATAAACAAGTACCCAATATTTGATAGTATGTCATCCTGCATCTTTAAAACGTGTCCTAGCCATCTCAATCTTTCTTTCGTTAGAGCCCTAGACTGTGGGGTAGAACCGCACTTTTCGTACAGCTTGCTGTTTGACACAAGGTCAGTCAATTGGGTAGCTTAAACTAACCTTGGACAATTCCTCTGGAAAACACTCTTTATTACATTCATCCTTGTTCAATTACAGTTATATTTGTCATCATGAGAAGCAGTATGACGTGAATTAAGAATATTACAATCAGTGACCATTTTGCTATCTGTACTGAAGATTAGTAATTATTCGAATAGAAAAAGTCAAACTAAGCCGGGTTCTAAATAATTACCTTTTCTTTTATAGCAAGAAGATATTTACGAAGAAGTAACCTTCGTGACATCCCCATATTCAATGTCGGGTAAAAAATGTACCTCATTAGCGAGTTGATTCTCCAACTCTTATATTTGACAAAGTTCTCACGCGCAATGGCTGATGATTTAGTGACCTTTCATACAATAGGTCCAAAACCTTAAAGCAAGAAAGCTTGCTATTTAAGGAAGAGTTACTGCATTAAGTTCCTTAACCAAAAACAAAGCTAACACTACTTCTCCGCCCCGTCCTATTCAATGCTTCTATTAACCGGGGTGCTACCATTTCGACTAACGTCACAAGCACTAAAGGTCATAACATTTAAAATGAAAATCCGTCAGAACGACTAATCGTCATAACATCGACAAAAAATCTATAAGTTTATATAATAGTTAATAGTAATAAGTATATATTAGTTTAGAAACAAATTTCGGCTATATATTTGCACATCAGGGGGGGGGGGGTAAAGCATAGCATATATTAAACACGTAACATAACCTGACCTAGGTACCTTTCCTCCCCTGAAGCCCAAAAAGCAAAAAATTTAAAATTTTAGATGTTATAACGGTTAGTGGTTCTGACGGATTTTTTTTGTCGATGTGGCGACGGGTTTGGTAGATTTCTTGACTTTAGTGCTCCTGACAGTTAGATGTTATAACACCTTCCCCTATTAACCATCCCCCACTTGACCCGTGTAACACCCGAAGGTTTAGGCTGGCTTTTATAATCTGTATCACCCCAGTCTAGGGTGTATGACCTGTCTCTTGCCGTCTTATGGGACGTTTAGACAAATTCATGACATTATTGATTTGTGCATCCTGAATTCATGGTATGATCCTGATTCTTTTGATGTATCTGTTGGTATCAAAATTCCGTTTTTTAGGGTTTCGGTTACTATTAAGCCGGGTCGCTCCTTACTTACAGTTCGTTACCACGAACTGTTTGATGACCTGTCTCCTGCCGTCTTATGGAATGTATAGACAAATTTATGATATTATTGATTTGTGCATCCTGAATATAATATGTAATGTGTAAATTAAACAACTTTTGAGAAAGCCATTTAACCAAAAAAAGTAAAATTAACATGCAAATTTTGTTTTAATTACTCATATGCGGTGAGCCAAAATCAAAACCTACATTAATTCAAACACTTTCAGAAATTAAATAAAAAAAGACAAATTTTTTTAACTGAGAGTAAGGAGCGATATCAAAACTTAAAACGAACAGAAATTATTCTGTATATGAAAGGGGCTGTCCCCTCGTCAATGCTTCGCTCTTTACGCTAAAGTTAGACTCTTTCTCACAACTCTATTTTTTAAACAATGAAATACTTTAACGTAAAGAGCGAAGCGTTGAGGAGGGGACAGCCCCTTTCATATACAGAATAATTTCTGTGAATATAATTTATATATTTGAAATCAGCATAAAAATCTGATTCTTTTGATGTATCTATTTGTATCAAAATTCCGTTTTTTAGAGTTTCGCTTACTATCTAGCCGGGTCGCTCCTTACCCCGGCTCTGTTCGTTACCACGAACTGTTTGATGATCTGTCTCTTGCCGTCTTATGGGATGTTTGGACAAATTCATGATATTATCGATTTGTGGACCCTGAATATAGTGTTTAGGCTAACCAAGTCCTCCTATTATATGGAAGCAATCTTTAGTAGCGGGAGAGAGGCTTAAAGCCACGAGCCATATTCGAACACCTTCAAACGCTTGACTCACAAAATGCTTGAACAGGCTCCTATTGTTTCCCCCCAAAAAATGAAATGCATTTTGTCCACTAGAAGAGGGTTAAAGTCAATATGTTGGACACTGTCCTCTCTCCAAAATACTGGGAACAAATATATTTTATTCGTAACTGACCAGAAGTTTGATACTTAAGAACTACGGTAAAAACTACGCAAAAAAAAGAATAAAATGAATAAAATGGGAGGTATAAACACAAAAAATATGCAGGGGTGTCGTTCTGGGGGGGGGGGCAAGAAGGTAGTTTTCCCCTAATAATTTGGTGAAAAAAATTATTATATATCCCATGGCCCTTGACTATCCGGATATGGACCTCTCTTGCCCCCCAATGAAAATGCTGGAGCCACGCCCCTGCGGATTATAAAGACATCACTTTGGATTTCAATTTTATTCATTTAAACGATTTATATTTATAACAAATGGGATACCAGTGTTCTTTTGAGCTTACAAACATTAACCAAGGAAAATTTGAAAAAAACTAATTATTTAAACATTTTATCAAAACAGTACTTAAAAAAATAGTTGAAACCCTCAAAATGGAGATGATGATATTTTTCATCTCAACGGCGAGATCGAAATGATACGTCAATTTTACCAATTCTAAGTTAGAAGTAATTTAGATAACAGAAAACAGAGTCAATGCAGCAAACAATAACCGGTTGCCAACTCGACAGCAGTGGTGTCAATTCATGAATATTTAGAGGTAAAATTTACACTTTAAAATCTAGAAGGGGGTGGGGAAATTTTACTGTTTTTTTCAATGTTTTCGAAGAAAATACAAACAAAGAAATTTCGATGTAAAAAAAAAACTGATGTTTATGAAAATCTAAGAGAAGAGGCAAAAATTTTGCGGCAAGTATATGCCCCTCACAGTTGTACCCCTGCTCAACAACGCTGAGCTGTGTCATTTTCATGGCTATATTTATCTGGAGGGTCGCCACTCCTAGCTAACTATATGCAATTGTAAATTGCGCAAATAAGCAGGGGTTCCAATTCACACTAATGTGGGAGCTGGACGAGGGTCAGATGTATTTTTCAAAATGTAGATGGTGGGTAATTTTGTTGTTTTTTCTATTTCTTTCAACGGGGATAAATAAAAAGGTTATTTTTCAATGCTAATTTCTAAAACAGTAAATCTAGGGGGACGAAAGCCAGGAAGGTATTCCCCCCTCAATTGACACCCCTGTAAGTAAGAACGGTTTAATTTTCCTAAGCGACATATTATCGTTCTTGCAGCAAAAATGTTAATTGTCCAGGTACATACAGAATCCATACATCTTGAATACCTACTGTGGTAAAACTCTCTTGGTCTAACCAACAGAAAACAATGTAGCTAAAGAAAAAAAGCTTACTATCTTGTATAAATGCTAAACAAGAAAATATAACTCTTTTGGAGTTTGTCTGAAAGATATAGGGTGGGAAACGCTAAAACCAAAGACAATGGGTGACAAATGTTAAATAACGTAATTTAAAAAAAGAGAGAAAAGAAAAATAAAAGAGGGAGAGAGAGAGAGAGAGAGAGAGAGAGAGGGGCGGCGGGGAGAGAGAGAGAGAGAGAGAGAGAGAGAGAGAGGGGCGGGGGGGAGAGAGAGAGAGAAAGAGAAAGAGTGAGAGAAAGAGAGAGAGAGAGAGATAGAGGGAGAAAGAGAGAGAGAGAGAAAGAGAGAGAGAAACAGAGAGAGAGAGAGAGAGAGAGAGAAACAGAGAGAATGCTGCTTATTAGAGTCCAGACACGAAACCTACTCTTAAACGCCCACGAAAAAAGAAAAAAAACTCAGAGAAACCCAATCAAAACCAAACTCATAAATTGAATACAACATGTTAAAATGGGACAAATTAACAGATCAAGCCAGATCCAGAAACTTTTGATCTGGCTGTGGTGGCCCAAGAAACATAAAGACTGTACTTTTGGCAGGCATTACATTTGTGGAAAATAGACATTCACAAAATAATTCTTTCACAAAAGAATTTTTTTTTGGGGAGGGGGGGTACGAAAAAATAAAAAACGCATCAAAAAGTTGTTTGTATTTATTTGTGTTACGTTTTTACGAGTTGGACAAACATTTTGTTTTTTTTTGGGGGGGGGGGCAAACGAAAAGTAGGTTTTTACTAAACGAGGTGGAAGGAGGTCGCAAGGAAGGATTTAAGGGAATAGAACTTCTTTGCAGAGTAAAGAGAGAGGCTTTGGATGGATTAGGGTGGAAGAGGAGCGTGAGTAGCCGAGTTGAACTGACTGGTGCTGTAGGGAGTTACTAGCAACCGCAAAGTATTGATGTTTA
>NC_142813.1:52301437-52318937 GCF_049724085.1 Artemia sp. Qi Xiang Cuo
AACGAAATGTCCAGGATTTTCAAGAATCTACAGGGCCAAAGCGGAACCAAAGTTGTTATTTTTATTTTCGAATCTCAGGGATATATCTCTTAAATATACAATGATGTTTACTATTTCTTGGACAGTAAACAATAGGTGTGATCACTCATGAATATAGTAAGCCACAGAGGTACCCGACAATATTTACAAGATAAATTACTTGAAGAATAAGGAAGTTTTTATTTTTGTGTTGGAACTCAAGTCTCTCGAGCTTCTTAATATTTCTAAAATAACTCTTTTTATCCCAGAAGAAGCTGTAATCGAATTTTATTTTCTCTTTAGAGG
Source organism: Artemia sp. Qi Xiang Cuo (assembly GCF_049724085.1). Lineage (NCBI taxonomy): Eukaryota > Metazoa > Arthropoda > Branchiopoda > Anostraca > Artemiidae > Artemia > Artemia sp. Qi Xiang Cuo. The sequence goes on from NC_142813.1 coordinate 52,301,762, forward strand.
CTTACTAGTAACATATGTAACATATGTTCTATATGTAACATATGTAACATAGTAACATATGTATACGCTAGTAACATATGTATTTCCGTAACATGATCTGTTTCGTCAAAAAGACAAAATCTGTGGGTTCATTTTGAGTTAGAACAATTTAATTAAAGGTGTCACCCATTAATAAAGTAAAGTCAAAGAGTATTCCAATGATATTTATAGACTTAATTACGTGAAGAATAAGTAAGTTTTCAAGATAAAGCTTCCTAAACTCTAAGCGATATCTTTTGTCACAAAACCAACATACATAAATTCAATCTAGGTTAGCCGTATAACATACAGAAAAACAAATACTGCTTTAGCCAAGATTGATGGGGAGGGGTGAAAATTTACGAAAATTTATGGGGCGTGTCAAAATGTATCGTGTAAAATGTAGTGGGGGTGTTTAAATGTGTAAAATTTTGTTGTGGGTATGTCACTCTTTTCAATTTTTTTCAATTCAATGGAAATAGTAGAAAAAGTAGGTATAATGAAAACATGACAAAAAACGTTCTTTTCAAAGTCTAGGGGGATGGAATATAGGGGGCTCATCTCTACCCGCCTTCCTGTTGCAATCACTGTTTGTTTATACATTAAGAGGTGAATTATAGTCTATTTCCTCTATCTCCCAGCCGTGCCCTATCCTTGCTAAATATAACACTCTAAGGCCGGCAGGGTTACCACCAGGGCAATATCGACGCATTTGATTTGGGAAGAGGGACAACTGTGAATATGAGAATTTTAGCTTTTTATGGAAATTTTAAGCATTAAAAATGAGACTAATACGGACTCAGAGATTAGGTTTAAGATTTAAAATAAAGTTTTTGATTAATAAAGAAAACCAGGTAAACACTTTTTAGCTAACCTTTAAACGCTTTCTAGAAGATTTATGGTAGTCCTGGTAAAAGTTGTTGAATGACCATTTTCACAATAAAATTATCATAATTGACCAGTATAATAAATTACCCCACTTTATGTGTAAGCGAGTTCGAGAGCTAGCAAGCAAAAAATATCTCAGTTCTTGCACATTGCCAGATGAAAACGGCACCCAGATATAAAGTACAGACGACATCCGTTAGGGATAGATGATGCATTTAAAAGAAAAGATTAATCATGATATCCTTCCAGACCCAGACGAGCTTGACCTGTTTAATGTTACAGCCTCAGAACCAGGCCTCCTCCCCTTTGTTCTGAGGTGGTAGACGCCACCAGAACGCTGAAAACAACTAAAACCCCTGGACCAGACAAAATCCAAGCAGGATTGCTGGAAGTCCAGTGTTGCACAAGATCATATCCGGTGCTTGGCAAGAAGGACATTTTTGACTTCATGGTGCAAAGTCACAATTGTTAAAAAGCCACAATAAGGGTTCAAAGGTGATGCACAACAGTTACCACCCAATCAGCTTCATAAGCAAGACTGCCAAAATCCTCACTAGTACTATGCTCCAGCGGATCAGAGCTGTGTCGTCCTTTGTCATCCAAGAATACCAAGCCAGCTTCCACCCTAGGAGATTGATAGTTGAACAAATTTTCACAATTTATTTGTTTTTAAAAAAATATTTGGAATTCAGCGGCAATACGAGCCAACTCTTCATTGATTTCAAAGAAGCATTTGACATTATCTGGAGAAATTGAAGTACAAATAACAGTTCAATCCTTTTATTTTACAGTGAAAGAAACAAATATATTGGATGTTACGGTCACACATACACCAGCCGTCTTCAGCAGAACAATATATCCGGAGATTTTGGTTTGTTTCACTGTCAAATAAAATAATTGATCTCTATTGAACTGTTATTTTTACGTCATGGAAAGGCCTTGTGGTCTTCTAAAATACCTCTGGCGAAATTGCCAGTGGAAAATCCGCCTTTATTATGGAATCCTGCGGAACATAGTCGACCTTGTCAAAGATATATCTTTTAGATTTAGAAGTCGTGTCATAAATAGTAAAGGTTTCAATGACAGCTTCCAGACCTCCGCAGGAGTCCTTCAAGGATGCCTCCTGCCCCCAGAGCCTTTTAATCTCTTTTTTACAGCAGTTATTTCCCTGGCGGGAATAACTTATGGCGCACACATAGGGAGGGCATATAGATTATCCGAAAGATAAGCTAGCCTAAACCCACAATATCGACCTTATATCAAAAACTCCTGACGACCTACAAGCTGTAGATAACGACGTCCTCAAAGCAGCTATCTCATTCGGAACGACCATAAATAAATCCAAAACAGCGACTATGTGCTGATTGCTAAAACCGCAGGATACAATAAAATCAGACCTCCGATTTAACGTAAAAAGAGTTCTATGGGTCAATGAGTATCCCTACCCTTACAATCTGATCACCAGCGACAGAAAATACTCAAAGGAATTAAAAAAGCGTCTTGCCCTTGCGAGTTCCTGCTTCAAGGCCCTTATGCAGCAAGGATCTTTCCAAGGCCCTCTTGCAGCAAGGAGCTTGTAGCAAGGAGCTTTCCCCTTCAACTTAAGACACGACTTTTCGATATCTTCGTAATATTTGCTTCACCCCATCACAATTTACTTATTTGGGCCTTGGACTCTGAAGGTGGATGACCAGCGTCGACTCGCAGTTTTTGAAACTAAATGTCTTCGCGGAATCACTGGAATCACCAAACTTGATAGAATCTCAAATGCTGAAACCTTGGAGCGCCTTGAAATCTAACAAAAGATTAACACCAAGGTCAAGCTCCAGAAACTTCAGTGACTCTGTTGTCGAACGGACGAGTCAGTCTCGTCTTCCCAAAAACCATGTTCGTAGTCCAAATTCATGGTTCTTGCCCCAAAGAGGTGAAAGGACAACTTTGCACCTCACCGCCTCTCAGACATTCTTCATCGAGCAGAAGACCATGAGGCATATAAAAGGCTATTTATTTTCATTGAAGAAATTGAAAAAAAATCTCCCCACCCTGGAATTTAAAAAATACAACAAAATATATAAAAAAAAAAATGATGAATCGATAAATCCCGTGATTGTACGGGAAGTGATCATGGGACAAGAGGCTCGCTGCTTATGTTCCTATGTATAGTAGTTTTGAAAACTAATGTTCAAATTCAAATATCTTCCACGTTAAAAATCATGGTATTGTATGTGTCACGGAAATTGATAATAATTTTCCTAAAAATATCTTTACTACCTAGGAGGACAAAAACAGCAATTCACCATTTTTTATTCTTGCATTATAAAATATGTAACATCAAATAATTTCTAAAGCTTTTTTTAATTATTTATGTTTGCTTTTTCTGTTACAGTGACAGTTTTAAAAGGATCACTGAAGTCTACACTGATAGCGATTCAACCACTAACGGTAAGAGGGTCTCTATTTTTTCTTGGTAACACTTCTGGGTTACAGGTAAATGTAAATGGAAGAGCATAAACATAATTACAGAACATAATTACATGTTTTATGCACACTAGACGAGCGGTTAGCACGCTAGACTTGAAACCCTTTGTCTTTGAGGACAGTGGTTCGAATCCTGGTGTCACTGGTGATTTAATTTCGATTTGGAATCCTTTGTCTTTGAAGACAGTGGTTCGAATCCTGGTGTCACTGGTGATTTAATTTGGATTTGGAATCCTTTGTCTTTGAGGACAGTGGTTCGAATCCTGGTGTCACAGGTGATTTAATTTGGATTTGGAATCCTTCGTCCGAAGGGCGAGGGTTCGATTCCTGGTGCGGCCAGTTATTTGGTTTGGGACGGGGCTGAGTGACGTGACCCTGTAAGCTTAGCCAAAGTCGACCCAGCTCTTATGGGTACCTGGAGAAATCTGATGAAGGTAAACAGGGATGGTGTGCAAAAGCACAGGATGGCTGGCTCCCCATCCTCCATTTCACCTCCTGGCTGAAGGGCCATGAACCAGAGATCAACACCACTGGCAGGGAGTGTAAAGTCCAAAGCCGTATTCTTTACCTTTCGTTTATATGTATTCCTTTACATTCATAATAATATTTAGCTTACCTAAAACGGTAAGAGAATCTCTATTTTTTTTTATGTTATCGATCTTCAATTACAGGAAAATGCAAATTAAGCAAGTGTTTCCTTTAATAGTAATGTTTAGCTTACCAATGATGGTAAGAGGCTCTCCGACTTTCAGTGTTACCGATCTTCCATTGAGGGTCCATGTAACTGGAACAGGTAATATATAAAATGTGCATTATTAAATGTCTTCATTAAGTCCCATTCATAATGAGGTTTAGCTCACTACAAGCGGTAAAAGGCTCACTGTTTTTCTGTATTAGTGATCTTCCATTACAGACACATGTAAATGGTACAAATGCTGTTCAAATGCACACCATTACAGCATCTCTTCATTAAGTCGCATTCATGCTGAGATTTAACTTACCATAAGTGGTAAGAGGCTCTCTATTTTTATATTTTCTTTATTTTCAATTAGCCTACAGGTACAAGTAAATAGAACAGTGGTACTACGTAAAATGTACACTATTGCATTTGTTCATTAAGGCCTTTTTATAATGAGATTTAGCTTATCACTGATGGTAAGAGGCTCTGTAACTTTCTATGTTATCGATTTCCCATTACAAGCATGTATAGATGACACAGATATTATTGTTAGTACTACTAAGAGATAAAAGTTGGCAAGACTGTTAATGAAAAATAAAAGTAAAAGAGAAACATTTGAAAGCCTACAACTACTACTTCTATTGCAACTACTTTTAAGGCTAAGAGCATTAAGATGAAAATTTTAGGAAGTACATGAATATTCAGTTTATCTCAAAGACATATTGGCAATGTCATTGCAATGACTAATTTTATTAGATTGAAACTTCCAGGACTTGATGAGATAGATGTTAAACTGATTAAAAGGCAATATGTTAACACTACTGCTACTACTAGCGCTATTACTATTAATAGTACTACTAGTACCACAAATATTACTACTATGACCACTATCACAACTACGCCTAAGGGTGTGAAGGTGAACTTTTCAGGGAATATTGAGGAGGAGGGGTGAACTGAATATCTATAACTATGAAGGTCAACTTTTGAAGGAATATTGAGGGGGAAGGTTAACTGAGTCACAAGACACCGTCTGTATGCAGGTTGTGAAAAGTGCGTATCAGTAATATCTCTGGAACAGTTTGGTGTGTGAAGTTAAAACTGACAGGCCTTGTTATGAAGAACGTTGACCTAACCAAAAGACATTATTTGCATCCTAATGCTTCCATAATGCTTCCAATATTTGCATCCAATATTTGCATCCATCTGCCCATACAGGTTCTCCAGAACTTTCTGGAGAAAGTTGAAACTTTCATCGTGTATTCAAGGAAATGTTGAAGAAAACCAAAGGTGATGTATGCATACTGCTGCTAATGTTACTACAACTATTGCTATTACACCTGCTAAAGATATTAAGGTGAAGTTTTCAAGGAATATTTTGGACGATATTGCACTAAATCAAAACGAACTATGAAGATGCACGTAGATTGTCAAAAGAATGACACAGCAATATCTCAAGAACAGCTCATACTATTAAGTTAGACCTTACAGGGTAAGTTGTGGCAGAATTTGAACTGGCCAGAAGGTACTATGTGTATACTATTCATACTACTACTACGATTACTGTTGCCCATTATTCTTAAAACTAAGTTTTGCTTTAAAACAAAAGGCACTGTTGTCAATAAGACATCTCAGCAATATTTCAAGAAGGACTGAGGGTATTAAGTTGAAACTTTCAGGGAAACTTACTACTATGGCTGCTTCTGCTTTTAAAATTTAACTAAATCAAATGAGTGTACGTGTATCCAGGATGTCAAAGAGCATTGATAGATTTTTGTGGGAATGGTATTAAGTCCTATTTTTCATATCAACTTGAGGAGGTAGAAAACTAAATTAAACACTACTCAAATATATGAGTTTAATTAAGTTTAGTCTTACTCATCAAAAGTTACGCGCCTGAGAAAATCTACCTTATTTTTGAAAAAAGGGGGAAACAACGCCTAAAAGTCATAGAACTTTAACGAAAATCACACCATGAGATTCAACAGAGAACCCTACTACAGAAGTTTCAAGCTCCTATCTGCAAAAATGTGGAATTTTGTATTTTTTGCCAAAAGAAAGATAACGGATGCGTGTTTATTTGTTTTTGTTGTTTTTTTTTCTAGGGGTGATCGTATCGATTCAGTAGTCCTAGAATATCGTGAGAGGAAGCATTCGAACGAAAATTAAAAGTTGTAGTGCCCTTTTTAAGTGACCAAAAAAATCAGAGGGCAACTTGGCCCCCTCCCACGCTCATTTTTTTCTCGAAGTCACTCAATCAAAATTTCGAGATAGCCATTTTGTTCAACATAGTCGAAAATCTAATAGATATGTCTTTGAGGATGACTTAATCCCCCACAGTTCTGGGAGATGGGCTGTAAGTTATTAATTTTGCCCATTGTTTTCATATAGTATTGGTTAATAGGAAGTATACAGACGTTTTCAGGAGGGATTTTTTCTGGTGGGGGGTCGGAGGAGAAGGTTACGGGGGAGGATCTTTCCATGGAGGATTTTTCCTTGGGAGAAGGGACATTTCTATGAAAGGGGTGCCGGATTTCCCAGCATTATCTAAAAAACCATCAGAAATTAAACAAAAAAACAAGTTTTTTCAACTAAAAGTAAGGACTAATATTAAATCTTAAAATGAAAAGAAATTATTACGTATATCAGGGCATTCGCCCCCTAGTCAATACCTCGCCCTTTAAGCTAAAGTTTTTTTAGTACTTTCAAAAGAGCTAGTTTCCTCTGTACCTCATTCACATTAACATAATTTACAACCCTTAGCCCCAGGCACTAAGGGTTTATTTCAGCCCTGAAGCTCTTATTATATGATATTTAGAATATTTTGAATAAAATGGTCATCTCAAAATTTCTGTTGGATGTATTCTAATTCTAATTCTAATGTATTCTATTCTAAGTAACCGGCCTTTGTGATTCAGAGGTTTGTGATTCAAACAAAATTTGAATTTTAGCGAAAAGGGCGAGGTATTGACTAGGGGGCGAACTCCCTAATATACGCAATAAAAACATACGAATATAGAAGTTCGTTACCTAAGTTAATTCGTAAGTTACGTCAGAACAAAATTTTTAGACAGCCATTTAGCCAAAAAAAGTAGAATTAATCTACAAAATTCGTTTTAATTGTTTCTTGTACGGTGAGCCAAAATCAAAGCTGCATTAATTCAAAAACGTTCAGAAATTAAATAAAAAAAACTTGTTTTTTTTTCAACTGAAAAATTAATACTTAAAACGAACAGAAATTATTCCATATATGAAAGGGGCTGTCCCCTCCTCAACGCCTCGCTCTTTACGCTAAAGTTTGACTCTGTATCACAACTGTATTTTTTAAAACAATAAAACACTTTACCGTAAAGAACGAGGCGGTGAGGAGGGGACATCCCCTTTCATATACGGAATAATTTCTGTTCGTTTTGATGTCGCTCGTTACTTTCAGTTAGAAAAAACCTTGTTTTTCTTCGTTTAATTTTCTTCATATACCTAATTTTTTCTCTCCTAATACATTTTATCTACCTTTTTCCTAAAATTTTTTTTTAAAATCAATTTCCCCATTCATACGATTCTCCATCCATTAATTTACGATACAACAATTTCAAAATTCACATTCTTGCTACCCACGGTGGCAAGGGACTGCTCACATTCATTACGCCTATAACATATAGTATTAAAATACAAATTTACAATACATATACATTTTTGAACTCTAAAATACTTTCACTTTTCTTAAAACACTTTAAAACACTTTTCACTACATTCACATCAATAAATGAATAAAAACATAACGCCAATTTTTTTTTTTTTTTAATACATCGTATTTCACCATATTCTGCTTTCACTGGACCTTGCGGTATTGGGTAGCTACAACAGTCCTCAAATAAATTTTCTGAAAATCAACTATTTCACAATCCCGGTGAATCGTATCCCCCTCAATATATAAAATAAATTCCATTAATTCAAATCTAACTCTTCAAAACTAAGACTTCAAATCTAAACTCTATAAGCTAGGTCTTAAGGACTTCAAATCTAATCTACATAATTGTTTTTTAAATCGTACAAAATCCCATATATAAACATATTATTTGGTGTATATATATATATATATATATATATATATATATATATATATATATATATATATATATATATATATATATATATATATATATATATATATATATATATATATATATATATATATATATATATATATATATATATATATATATATATATATATATATTTATATATATATATATATATATATATATATATATATATATATATATATATATATATATATATATATATATATATATATATATATATATACGTCGTTGGGCTGAAAAACCTCTTCCTAGCTAATTTATCTATTACGGGGTGCCTCCCCGTAGTAGCATAATATTTGTAGGCATGAATATATAATGAGTCGGAGGTAATAGGCTTGAGATTGTCTGTGCAGGATTTCGACTCTTGTTGATAGATAGAGCATCGCCAAGTGCTGAAAACCATGTTGTGACCAAGATGGGCCCAGGATTGCATAAAGTCTCCATTCATGGAGGTCCCAGGGACTTCATGCTGTCCAGTTCTAAGCCGGCTTAAGCACTTCGGTGTAGACTTGAGAAGATTTGTGATCCCCGTCCTGCACTGGTATCCGGGATCATTGCTTTTCCTGAGGCGAAAGTAATTTCAATGATTTAAAGAACATGAAAATTGTAACTTGGAATGTTACGAAATTAAAAAATGGCTATCGTATCGACATTTTGACTGACGAATTCAGACGACCCGAACTGGATTTATTAGGAGTATCAGAAAATCATATGCCAGGGGTAGGAAGCATGAAATTAGGTGATATAGAATTTGTTTTTACTCAGGCAGGAAGGATGGGGTACATAGACAGGGAGTAGGGCTCATGATGAATAAGTGAGCTCCTAAGTCTTGTTTAGGCTGAGAAGGTATTAATAATAGAGTACTAATGGCTCATTGTATGACTAGAAAGTTCAGGGTATCAGTTATAGTAGTATACGCCTCTGTAGAACCGACTGACTGAGATACTAGTGACTAAGATGAATTTTAATTACAGTTAGAGGAGCAAATAGACAAGGTCCCAGGCGGAAATATGATGTTATTACTGGCATATTTTAACGTCCAGGTTGGTAGAAGTAGGAATAGATGGTATCCCAGCCTAGTTAAATTTTATGTAGGAAAAGAAAACAGCAATGGATACAGACTTTTGTAATTTTGTAGGTATAACAATCCAGTTATAACCAATACAGTGTTTGGTCATAAAATGGCCCATAAGTTAACATGGTATTCACGTGATAGGAAAACAGCAAATCTTATTGATTACGTTATAGTAAATCGAAGATTGGCAGGATCAATACCAGATACTAGGGTTTATAGGAGTGCTATTATTGATGTTAAAAGTAAAGATCATCATCTAGTACTGTCAAGGGTTAATTTAAAGCTAAAATATCGGAAGGGTAATTACCTCCCGGGAATTTATGATGTTAGTAGACTCCAGGATGAGAATTTGAGAGAAACTTTCCAGGAACAGTTGAATACTAAACTTAAGAGATTAAAATTTGATAATGTGGAAGATGGATTGAATAATTTTAGGAAAACAATTTGTGAAGTTGCTGAACGTCTATTAGGGAAGAAAGCTAGAACTGCAGCTAAAAATATTAGTGAAAGAGCCTTATGTTTAATAAAAAGGAGAAAGGACTTGTACAAAAATTATATGAGTGAAAGATCATATGAAAACAAAAGGAATGTAAAGAAAGTGGAGAAAGCATTGATATATAAACTAAGGAGGTGTGAAGTGGAGGCCATGGATAAAATTGCCGAGGATCTAGAAGATGCAGCTAGACGGCATAATAGTAAAATATTGTACTGGCACGTTATCAAATTGAGAGGGAGTAGTCAATCCGGACTTGTCCCAGTTAAAATTAGGAATGGGTGGCAATTAGCAATAAGGAAAAGGCTAAGGCGAGATGGGCCGAACATTTTGAGAACGTGCTTAACCGAGATAGAGTTGCAGGAAAAAATATAGAGGAAAATGAAAAAGTTTGTGATGCCTTGGATGTGAAGGAAGATTTGTTTTTGAGGAGGAATTAGCAACAGTACTAAAAGGATTAAAAAATAATAAGGCTCCAGGTGCTGATAGGGTGGTAAATGAGTTTCTTAAATATGGTAGCTCTGAGGTTAGAAATAAGTTATTGAAGATTATGAATATGATTTTTGAAAAAAAGGAAATGCCTAACGATTTTAGGAAAACCTTAATTAAGCCACTTTATAAGAAGGGTGATAAGATGAGTGTAGCAATTATTGAGGCATTAGTCTGGTCTCTTTAGGTAGCAAATTACTTAGTAATATGATACTTTTTAGACTGAAAGATGCCGTAGACAAAGTTTTAAGAGAAGAACAGCGCGGTTTTAGAAAAGATAGAGGATGTGTCGACCAAATTTTCACTCTTAGGCTAATAATTGAGAAGTGCCTGAGTTTTCAAACACCTTTGGTCCTCAGTTTTATAGATTATGAGCAAGCGTTCGATTCTGTTGATAGAAGAGCTTTAGCAAAGGTTTTATCCTTGTATGGTATACCAGACAAATACATTAAAGTGATTAGTGCTATGTACGAGAATAACACTGCTGCGGTTAAGTTAGGAAATGAGGTTAGCAGCTGGTTTTGTATTAAATCAGGAGTTAAGCAGGGCTGTGTTCTATCCCCTTTTATATGGATTGTTTTGATGGACTTTGTATTAAGGAGCACAGGGAAGGCAATGGGAGATCACGGAATCAAATGGGGAGGAAAACGTCTCCTGGACTTAGATTATGCTGATGATTTAAGCATCCTAGATGAAAGTGTGAGCAAAATGAATGAAGTTTTAGAGGTTTTGCGAGTTCAAGGTGCTAGTATTGGTTTGAAAATTAATGTTAGGAAGACTAAGTCACTAAGGCTAAAGCATGGACGCTCCGAAAAGCGGGTGAAGATTTGCTAGATGTTTTCCAGAGAAATTGCTTAAGGATTGTTCTGGGTACCCGGCTGGCTGACCGTATTTCAAACAATAGGCTATACGAAAAATGTGGTTCAATACCGCTCTCTAGGTCTATAATGAAAGAAAGGTTGAGGGGGTTAGGGCATGTTGTGCGGATGAAGGATGACAGATTGCCGAAGATTGTTCTTTTCAGCCAACCATCTAGGGCTGAACGGAAAGCAGGTCGTCCCCGTCAGGGGTGGGAGGACGTCATGAAGAAAGATTTAAAGGGAATGGGAACTTCGTGGGTGGGTGTAAAAAGGGAGGCTTTGAATATATTGGGGTGGAGGAGGAGCATGCGTAGCTGTGTTGGCCTAAGGCGGCTTGTTGCTGTGGTGAGTTGTTAGTAGTAGTAGTAGTATACATATATATATATATATATATATATATATATATATATATATATATATATATATATATATATATATATATATATATATATATATATATATATATATATATATATATATATATATATATATATATATATATATATATATATATATATATATATATATATATATATATATATATATATATATATATATATATATATATATATATATATAATATATATATAAATTATCATATAATTTAATTATTCCCTAAAATTATATAATTATATTCGATCATAAGCCCCATACATTCTAAATATTCAATTATACTTAAATCTTACCTAATATATAAAGCTTAAAAGTACTGAAAAAATCTTGAAGCTAACTATTATAATCTAAAAATTCTGATCAAACTCTAAAATCAACCACTTCATTAAAAGTTGGAAATATTTAACTTAAATTCTAAAACTTTACCATAAATATATATTCCATTCTTTTTTATATACCAAAATTAAAAACTCCCTTTTCTCATCTTTTAACTAAATGCTTACCTCAAAATGAAGAAAGAAAAATATAGAAATATAAAAAATTAAACCTTTAAACCGTGTAATTTTTTCTCAACTCTTCTTTTATTTTTTTTTATTTTTTTTTTAACAACACATCCTTACCCACCAAGACAAAAACTATTCCCTTCTACTTTAGACCAAACACGTCCTCAATTTTCTTGCACTTCATAATCCTTATCCTTTTCCATTCTCTTTCCACACGATTTATCACATCATAATTTTCCTTCTGACTTTTTTTCGCTTCCACGTGTAATAACAAAAATGCCATGCTTCGTACACTATTGTCCTTATATAGGCTTCGTAATCTACTTCTAGGTACACAGCTTTCTCTAAATTAATAGTAGAAGGGCCTTATTGACTCCGAACCCCACACCAAATATGGGCATAGAACTCTAAACCCCACACCAAATATGGGCATAGAACTCCTAACCCCACACCAAATATGGGCATAGACTCCGAACCCCACACCAAATATGGGCATAGAACTCCGAACAGCACACCAAATATGGGCATAGCCTCCCTAGGGAGAACACGTGGTTAATTAAAGCGATTGGGAATTTGGAACACCTGTGCTGTCAGTCATTAATCAAATTGTTTCCAGGCAATGTTTAATAATGTCTGACAGGTACTGTCAACATTTCTCCAGGAATAGATCCAAGTCATTAATGTCTTTGCCTCGGAAACAACTCTTTTGGTCGAACTCCAAAGGATATTAATAAACGTTGCCATGGAAACAATTCTCCAAGAAACATCTTAGCGATGAATTGTTTTAGAGCGGGAATCAGATTTCTTATTAATTTGAAATGCGATAGCGCAAAGATGCCAAAAACAAAAGGAACACGCTGAAATTACGTTTAGGGATTATTTGGACGAAACCGCCTTAGCCATTTTATGGGATTATTTCGGCGAAACAGATAGAGATATTTTAAAAGAAGATTTTAGGAAAGAATTTGAGGGTCAAACTCTGTAGTCATTATAATACACAATTTTCATTTGAACAGTGTCGTGAGGTCCTCTACCCAACCCCAAAGGGTTCTGATCCCCACCCCCCCAACCCCCAAGGACGCGCTCGGTCCTCAAAGGTCCCCCAAGCTCCCAAAGAGCCCCCGCCCCCCCCACGCCCGCCTCAGACCCTCAAAGGCCCTCCCCTGGGCCGCAAGGGCCCCCCCGATCCCCAAAGGTCCCCCGGACCCCGAACGCTCTCTTCAGACCCTCAAAGGCCCTCCCCTGGTCCGCAAAGGGCCCCCGGACCCCCAAAGGGCCCCCCGAACCCCAAAGTCCCTCCCCCAGTCCTCACAGGTCCCCCGGGACCGAGAAGCGCCGCGGGCCAGGAAAGCACCGCAGGAGGATGCGCCACAGGGGATGCGCCGTGGGTCGGGGGAAGCGCTGCTGGGGATGTGCCGCAGGGAGGCGCCGCAGGGATGCGCCGCAGGAATGCGCCGCAGGGATGTGCCGCAAAAAGTAAACTAAAAAGTAAAAATTTCGAAACGTTATCCCCCAAACGCCCTCCTCAGACCCCCAAAGGCCCTCCACTGGTCCTCAAAGGTCCCCCAGGCTCCCAAAGGGCCAACCGACCCACAAGGGTCCCCCGGGACCCCAAAGGTCCACCACTAGTCGCCAAAGGTCCACGGGGCTCCCAAAAGACCACCCACTCCTCAGGGGCCCCGGATCCCCAAACGCCCTCCCTGGGCCCCAAAGGTCCTCTCCCGGTCCCCACACATGCACACATAAACTTACACACACACAAAAACTTACACACACACACACAAAAACTTACACACACACAGGAAAACTTACACACACACACACGAAAACTAACAAACACACGCCAAAACTTACACACACACACACAAAAACTTACAAACACACACACACACAAAAAAAAAAAAAAAAAAAAAAAAAAAAAAAAATGAACACAAAACAAAAAAAGAACAAACAAAATAAAACAAAAAAACACACAAAAATGACACACACAACCACACGAAAACACACACACACAAATGAAAACTCAAACACACACAAAAACTTACACACACACACACACACAAAAAAACTAACAAATGAACACAAAAAAAAACTCACACACACATGCACAAAAAATTACACACACACCCACACAAACAAAAAACAAAAAAACAAACACACGAAAAAATACAAACACGCGCACAAACTAACACACACAGAAACAAACACACACACACACACACACACAAAAACTTATACACACACACACACAAAACTTGCACACACAAAAACTTACACACACACACACACACACAAACTTAAACATACACAAAAAAAAATGAAATCAACACAAAAAATATTAGACAAACAAAAACTGACCAACAAACACACAAAAACTTACACCCACACCAAAAAACATAAATGTAAACAAAAACTTACACACACAAAAACAAACACACACGCTAAAAAAATTACACACACACACAAAAACTTACATACACACACGAAAACTTACACATACACGCCAAAACTTACACACACACCCCAAAACTTACACACACATGCCAAAACTTACACACACACACACACAAAAACTAACACATGCACACGAAAACTTACACATGCACACAAAAACTTACATGCACACAAAAACTTACATGCACACAAAAACTTACACACACACAAACACACGAAAACTTACACACACACACACACGAAAACTCACACACACACGCCAAAACTTACACACACACAAAAACTCACACACACACACACACACACACACACACAAACTTACACATGAACACAAAAAACTCACACACACACGCACAAAAACTTACACACACACACACACACACACAAAACTTACACACACATACACGAAAACTCACACACACACGCCAAAACTTACACACACAAAAACTTACACACAAACACCCACACACAAAAACTTACACATGCACACGAAAACTTACATGCACACAAAAACTTACATGCACACAAAAACTTACACACACACACACACACACACAAAAAATACACACACACACACAATAAAAATCACACACACACTCCAAAACTTACACACACACAAACACACACACACACACAAACACACAAAAACTTACACATGAACACAAAAAAAAACACACACACAAGCACAAAAACTTGCACACACACACACACACAAAAATTACAAAAACACACACGAAAACTTACACACACACGCCAAAACTTACACACACAAAAACTTACACACGCACACGAAAACTTACACACACACACACGCCAAACTTACACACACACACACACAACACACACACACACACACACACAAAAACTTACATACACACACAAAACTTACACACACACACACACACACACACATACACAGACACAAAAAAACACACACAAACACAAGAAAACTCACACACAAACACACACACACACAAACAAAAAAACACAAAAAGGCACACACAAACAAAAACAAAAACACACAAACACAAACACACAAACACAAACAAAAACACACTAAAAAACACACACACACACATACAAACAAACCTACACACACACACACACAAACAAACACACACACACACAAACTTACACACACACACAAGAAACTCACACACATGCACACAAAAACTTACACATGCACACAAAAACTTACGCACACACAAAAACTTACACACACACACACACACAAAAACTTAGACCCACACGCAAAAACTTACACACACACAAAACACTTACACACACACACAAAACTTACACACACACAAAAACTTACACACACGCACAAAAACTTACACACACACACAAAAACATACACACACACACACACATGAAAACTTACACACACACGCCAAAACTTACACACACACGCCAACACTTACACACACACACACACAAAAACATACACACACACACACACACAAAAACATACACATCCACACCAAAACTAAAAACCACACAAAAACTAACATGATCACACAAACATACACACACACACACACACAAACTTACACACACACACACACGACAAACTCACACACACACACACAAAACTTACACACACACACAAAACTTACACACACACACACACACACACACACACAAAAACTTACACACGAACACAAAAACTTCACACACACACGCACAAAAACTTACACACACACACACACACACACACTACACACACACACACGAAAACTTACACACACACACGCCAAAACTTACACACACAAAAACTACACACACACACACACACACACAAAAACTTACACATGCACACGAAAACTTACATGCACACAAAAACTTACATGCACACAAAAACTTAACACACACACACACACACACAAAACTTACACACACAAACACACGAAAACTCACACACACACGCCAAAACTTACACACACAACAAAAACATACACACACACACACACACAAAAACTTACACATGAACACAAAAAAACACACACACACGCAAAAAAACTGACACAAACAAACAAACAAAAATTAAACACACACAAACTAAAACATACACACACACGCCAAAACTTACACACACAAAACTTACACATGAACACGAAAACTTACACACACACACACGCCAAAACTTACACACACACACACACAAACTTAAACACAAAAAAGTTAGGTGTAGGATTAGGTTAGGTTAGGTTAGATTAAGTTAGGTTAGGTTAAGTTAGGTTAGGCTAGGTTAGCCTACGTATGCGCGCGTACGTAGGCTAACCTAGCCTAACCTAACTTAACCTAACCTAACTTAATCTAACCTAACCTAATCATACACCTAACTTTTTGCCTGTCTCTCACCTAACCTAAGCTAACCTAAGTGAAGCGTACGTGGGCTAACCTAACCTAACTTAACCTAACCTAACTTAATTTAGCTAAACCTAACCTAACCATACTCGCCGGAAAAGGTTAGGTTAACTTATCATGAGCACTCATGATAAGTTAACCTAACCTAACTTAAACATGTAGAAATGTTTCTATTTATTTATTAATATTTATTTATTCCTAACCTAACCTATTGTTTTGGAGGTTAGATGAACGAGTTTGAACGATTGTCTTTAATAATAGAACGAATCCCTCTTTTTCTAATTTAAAAATTTGAGGGGTAAATCCATAAGACAAAGGAGCAGTTTTTGTGTGTGCGTGTAAGTTTTTGCGTTTGTGTGTAAGTTTTTGTGTGTGT